>NW_005872556.1:42771-54791 GCF_000147115.1 Myotis lucifugus
CATGTCCTAGACCAGTATCTTTCCTGATAAAGGTTAATCTTGACCTTAACTGAGCCTATTGGCTTTTTGCATCTAAAATAACATCCTTGTGAAATGTCAGGGTAACTTGTAACTTTCCTTTTTTCCAGACCCCTCGGGGCACAGTCAAATGCATCTGGGCGCCAGGATAGAGACCATAAATTCCTTCATTGTTTTGTTTTTTTTAAATTCTTTATTCTTGAAAGTATTACAGATGCCTCCTTTTTGCCCCATTGACCTCTCCCTGCCTGCTCCCACCCCCACCCCCCAGCACAGGCCCTCACACCCCTACAATCTGTATCCATTGGTTATGCTTATATGCACGCATACATTGGTAGATCTCTTACCCCGCCCCTTCCCTGCCTTCCCTCTGAGGTTTGAGGGTCTGTTATCATGTTAATTGCTGACTGTTAACTATCCTGCACCCACCTAAGTAAAAGAAGTATGTGTCTATCATTTTACTTTTTATCCAATCCCAGAGGTTCCCCCCCCTCCTCGCTTTGCTTTCTCCCGACTCCCTATCCTAACACCAATAGATTTCATGTAACCCACTTACATCTCCTTCTTTGGAATGTATAAAACAAGGTGAGATACCACCATTCTCTGGAGCATTATTCCAAACTCCCAATCTGTTGAGATTCTACTTCCTGGCAATTGTTGACAGTTTGGCTCAAATAAACTCACAAAAATTCTTTACAGGTTTGAATGTTTTTGTGTTAACAGCCTGTTGTGGCTCTAATGTTGTGGTGGCCTTCCTTAGCAAACCCAAATCTAAGTCAGTAAATGCCTCAGGATTATAAAATTGAAACCTCAGGACAACCAACCACAAACAATAAACTAGGCTTTAATTTATAGCCAATCAATTATTTCCTTATTTTGCTTGTCCTTTGTCTTCAAAAGTCTCTCCCTGAGCTCCTGCAGGTGGAGTCTTCCTCACCACTTGGGGTTTGGCACTGCATGACCCCGACTGACTTTTGCTCAAATAAACTTAACATTAATATATATATATATATATATATATATATATATATATATATATATGCCTCTTCAGTTTATCTTTCAAGAAGTGATTGGCTATATTAAACCACCTTAAACTCAGATTTGTATTGACAGGACAAGAATACTTAGGTCAAATGATGGCCGCTATTAATACCACTGGTTCTTTGACCTGCCCTTAAATGCAAGACTTAAGGATTCCTCCATTCAAATATATGCCATTGGGGAATTTTTAATAAAATGAGCAATTAATGAGCAACCTAAGATACCAGAGGCCAGCTAATATTGTGGCGGGATAGCAAGAAGCTAGGAAAATTCCTGGGATAGTGGAATGGGGAAATTGAGACAAGAAAATTAAGCAAGGCCAAACATTTTTTAACAACTTATAGCCAGCTGGTGAATCGCAAGACCTAATCTTCCCCAACCAAGGACCCTTGAGATCAAATGGTTTATACCTCCCTCCCTAACCAGAGAATACGTATAGCTTAAAGCACCCCGGTTTGGGAAAAGACACAATTAATGCCATTTGTGCCATTAAACCCAAGGGCAGATGAAGTTGATAGGGGAAGGGTAAGCAATAGGAATAGAGTCACAGTTGATTAATAGCTATTCACTGTACTAACCACAGATAAGAATTTTCTCTTACAGACCTTGGGGAACTGTGGAGGACTTGTAAGAAGAAAAACAGAGTCATAGATAACCGACCTGGAAGTCCAGGTGGCTCCATCACTCAGAAAGAAGATATGCCTTGAGAGCAGGTCAAGGACAGGACACGTCTGAATGTCTGGGGGCTAAGCTCTATGAGGACAATTATAGAAAACAGACCTGGAGAACTCAGGTAGTTTTAGGTTCTTTCCCAGCTTCTAATCCTACATAATGGTTGGCTTGAGACGAAATGCCAGAGAGGTTTTTCAGGGTACCATACCTGCCGCTCTCCCAGATCGCCCGCCTCTGAATAAAAGCACTTCAAAGATTCAACATTGTCTCTACTTATCGACTCTGGTAGCGACAGGCAGTACGAACACTGTTTGTTCCAGTTTTAAAGTCAGGGGAACAAATAACAGAAACCCCATTAAATACAGACAGAGCCAACATAAAAAGTAAAGCAGACCAAAGAATAATAAAAACTCCCCTATCTGCTCAGTTTGATACATTATCATATTTGAAATGCATCTGGAAAGCTGATAGATATTCTGCTGAATCCCTCCCTCAAGATCCTCGCCCACAGGGGAAAAAAGAAAACCAAGATGAAAAGCTCACTCTGGAGCATGCCCATGCCCCTTCCTGGCCATGAACTTTTTATTTCTTCCTAAACTCTAAGGGCAGTGGTTCTCAACCTTCCTAATGCCGTGACCCTTTAATACAGTTCCTCATGTTGTGGTGACCCCCTACCATAAAATTATTTTCGTTGCTACTTCATAACTGTAATTTTGCAACTGTTATGAATCATAATGTAAATATCTGATATGCAGGATGTATTTACATTGTTACAAATTGAACATAATTAAAACATAGTGATTAATCACAAAAACCATATGTAGTCATATATGTGTTTTCCGATGGTCTTAGGCGACCCCTGTGAAAGGGTCATTTGACCCCCAAAGGGTCGCGACCCACAGGTTGAGAACTACTGCTCTAAGGGTCACCAGGAGACTTGCAACCAGAGGGACAGTGGGCAGTGGAAGTTCGAACAGGTCTCACCCCCTGATCCTGTCTCCAAGGCCCCCTTTTCTCTGACTTCCCAGTGAGCTGTCAGTGTCCCTGCCAGGCTCCCTTCTTTCCTATAACGTTTCTAGGGCCACAGCAGAGCACCACCGAGGCTCTCTCCTGTTGCATCTTCTACTCTTAGTTCTTCCTTTGTTTCACTGTCTCCAGCTTTAATAAATACACTCTCAAAATCACCTGGACTCGGATTGTGAGATCTTTCCTACACGAAGTCAAGAACCTACACACTACAGGCAAGCCTGAGGCAGACCTGCTCCCTGCGGGTCCCTGTCTGATAACAATATATCAGATAATCACCTCTGGATATTCTAAGACGGCTGAAATAGACCCTTTCCTTATGTGATAACTATTTTGCATTAGCATATGCATACTTAACTCTTCGCTAGCACATATTCAAAGCAGATGGTTTTAATTTGTTTAGGTAGCTGATTTATATTTTTAAATAACAGAAAATAGTGAAGAAGCTAAAATGTATTTTAAACATTTCTGCATTTCCTTTAAATATATATATATTTTTCTAAGTATATATAATTGGTAATACTTCTGGGTGCATGTTTTTATATGTAAATATAACATGCAACTTTTCAAGTTATTAAAAAACATAGTCTTATATGAAATACCATCCTATCTAATAAAAGAGTAATATGCAAATTAACCATCACCCCATCACAAAGATGGCGGCAGCCACAGAGCTGGAGCAAGCAGGAGGGTTGAGTTGCCCCGGCGATGGAGGAAGCCAAGCTTCCCACCTGTCCTGCTGGCCCTGAGCTCTGCTCAAGGCTACAAAGTTTCAATTATAGAAGATAAATAAATCCCAGATACCTGCTTCCAGCCACCGTGGCCTCCGCTCAAGGAGGGGCTGGGAACATGGGTTGCCAGGGGCAACCCAGGCTTTGAGCTGGACCAAGGCAACAAAGTTTCAATTATAGAAGATAAATAAATCCTAAATACCTGCTTCCAGCCTGCGGTGTGGCTAGCCTGAAAACGGCCATGAGCCCCTCACCCAGGCTGGCCAGGCACCCCAGCAGGGACTTCCACCCTGAAGGGGGTGTGGCCAGCCTGAAAACAGTCCTCAGCCCCTCACCTAGGCTGGCCACACCCCCATGGGGTGAGTGCCCCAACTGGGGGTCTTGACCAGCCATAAAACAGCCATCAGCCCCTCACCCAGGCTGGTCAGGCACCCCAGCGGGACCTCCACCCTGATCCGGGACACCTTTCAGGGCAAACCAGCTGGCCCCAACTCGTGCACCAGGCCTTTATTCTATATAATAAAAGGGTAATATATAATAAAAGGGTGATATGCAAATTGACCCTAACAGCAGAACGACTGGGAATGACTGGTCACTATGACACACACTGACCACCAGGGGTCAGACGCTCAATGCAGGAGCTGCCTCCTAGTGGTCAGTGCACTCCCACAGGGGGAGCTCTGCTCAGCCACAAGCCAAGCTGATGGCTGCCAGCACAGTGGTGGTGGCAGGAGCCTCTCCTGCCTCCTCAGCAGCACTAAGGATGTCCGACTGCAGATTAGGCCTGCTCCCTGCTGGCAAATGGACATCCCCTGAGGGCTCCTGGGCTGCCAGAGAGATGTCTGACTGCCAGCTTAGGCCTGATCCCCCGGGGAGCGGGCCTAAGCCAGCAGATGGACATCCCCTGAGGGGTCCCAGACTATGAGAGGGCACAGGCCAGACTGAGGGAATCCCCTACCCCCTGAGTCCACAAATTTTTGTGCACCGGGCCTCTAGTATATTATAATGTTACTAGAGGCCCGATGCACGAAATTCGTGCATGGGTAGGGTCCCTAGGCCTGGCCGGCGATCAGGGCCGATCTGTGGAGTGACTGGCAGGCTGATCAGGGGGGCCCCCACTGGCACCTGCCTTGGCTACCTGCTCGCCAGCCCCGCCAGTCATTGCCTCCCTCTGTGGGGCGACCGGCAGGGTGATGGGGGGGGGAGGCTGGCACCTGCCTTGGCTGGCCTGGGGCCTGCAGGCTGGGGGCACCTCCTGCGTTGAGCATCTGCCCCCTGGTGGTCAGTGCACATCATAGCGACCTGTTGTTCTATGGTCGTTATGTCAGTCAGTCAATTTGCATATTAGCCTTTTATTATATAGGATACCATTATACAATGACAGCCTAACCTGTTTGGGTCATTAAATAATTTCAATATTTTAGAGCACAATATTAAACATTGTGTTCACTTAGTGTCTACGTAGTTTGCAGTGAAATAATTCATATTTATAAGTATCGATAGAACACAAAGTGAAATAAGGTTCACGAAATCAGATATAAAGTTGAGATTAAGCCTTACTAATAAATTTAAAGAAAAATATTTTATAGTCACATAGAAAACAGTGCATGACCACCAGTATATCTCCCTACGTCTTACCTTGCATTTTTGTCTCTAGCTCAGATTAAAAAGTGAACTTTCGAAGTGACATATGCTGTCATTATTTTTTGCATGAGGGTTATTTTTATTTAAAAATATCTCCATTGTATTTTCAGACCTTCATACATTTTACTTGACATGTTGTAGACAATCGTGTGCCAGAAATTCATAGATTCAGGTTTAATTACCAAAGCAATTCAGACAAACTAGGCACATCCTACTGAAGTATTGCATAGATAAGGAGAGTGTGTCAGGGATCTGTCATTAGGCACATTTACAAGATATTTTATTGGGTTGTTTTCTTTACTCACTAGAGAGAGAGAGAGAGAGAGAGAGAGAGAGAGAGTTGGATTAAATTCCCCTGCTAACCTTTTCCTTTACAAAGACCTATTATGTGCCAGGCACTTACAGGCTCATATTCTACATTAATTCTAAAAGCATCCCTATAAAATTTAGCATTAGTTTAATTATCCTGATCACTTTTTAAATTAGCAAATTGAAGCTTAGGGATTTTTGAGACTCCTTCATGTAAAAATCTGAGATTGAGATACTGATCTCATGTACACAGAATGAGCAAAGTTTTAAAAACTTAAAGAAAATCTATAGGAAATCAATTTCAGGGAAAATGATATTCTAGAATACTCAATAATGTTTAGCTCTTGGCTCTCTGGGCGCCTGCCATATCTTCGTTAGGTGGACTCAACAAGAAGAGAAAACGTGAATAAAAGTAGGCATGGGAATTGAGAAAAATAAAAGAGTATTTGCAAGTTTGTAATTTAGGCCAGTTTATAAGTTGTAGAATTAGAAAGAGTTTATAGGTAGTTTTTAATAAATAGCTTTATCTTCCTTAACCTTTGAAAACATAGTATAACTAAATTTATTGAAAGTTATATTTTTTATTTTAACATAAAAATAATTTTTATTGAAATCTCTTGAAAGACAAATTTTACAATTATTATATTTTAATTTATCCTTATTCTGATTCTTTATATCAGTTTTCTGAAGCAATTTTAATTTCAGTTAAGTATGTTAGTCTCATAGACTTATTGTAGAAAGGTTTAAATCAATTCATTATAGAAGTGTTATATAACCAGTGCTCAAAGCTCAGTGTATTTATAAAATGTGGTTATAATTATCGTCATTGATTTTAAGATGTCATAAGAAATCGATGAGAAAAAACTTCTTATATCTTCTGCAATTAAACTCACAACATTTTCCCAAGGTTGTGTGCATACATTATGCCTAATGCCAATCAGTGATATCCCAATGCACCAAACATTAAGCAACAATCCTGATGCCATATGGAATGTTTGCACTTCATGGGTCCAGAGCAGCATGAGAAGATTTGTATTCCTTTTTCCCCTGAACTCCTCTAAAGTAAAAATAAAGCATTTAACCAACAATATTATAAAGCAATAACATTAAACACTTTCTGGATTTCACAAAAAGAGTTAGATTTTGTTCATTTGTGTTCTGAAAATTCTACTTTATAAAATTTTAAGTAGATAGTATTATTTCTATATCTATTCTATTCCTTGGAGAGCATTTTCTATTCCATCTGTAAGGGCAAAAGACTTCACCACATGAATTTTAGACAGTGACATATCAAGGAAAATGACATGTGTCAACTTGGAATAACTCTCAAGAGCTGGTATTTTCTCCCTTTAGTTTGAGTCCTTAACTGAAGATATGTAGACCCATAGCCAAATCTTAATAAACGTGTATCTTGAATAAATGTTTATTGTTTTAAGTCACTACTGAGATTTTGAAAGTTCTTTTAATTACATCAAAATCTAAGGGACTGTGAATCACAGTTTTTATATATTCTGTTCTCTCATCTCCTCTCTCATAGTCCAGCATTTTCATCTTCCTCACTTAAGTAATTTGTCCTTGAATATAAACTATGAGATGTGCCTGGTGTTAGAGGTCATAATAAAAAGCCTCCATTGTTAAGGTTGATGTAACTCCACTAATGGTGATGGTGCCATAAATCTCCACTGAACAGTAGAAATTTCTACCAAGCAATATCCCATCACCATATGATAAGTGCTAGTCATTAATGTTGATTTCAGGTTTGCTACTCAAATATGATCTCACATGTCTGATAATTTATCTGTTTTATATTTGGAAATGTGTTAAGTATGTACCAATTAAAAGGTGACAAAATATTGTGCCATATATGTATTTAATCCTCACACAAATCTATGAAGTATATACAGTGCATCCATTAAAAATTTTACAGATGATGACACTGTCTCTGCTAGTTTTCCTTAAACCCTCAGTTATACATTCCTCTGTCATAAGACTGATCACAACTGTACCAAGTCATTTAAATGTATGAGCTTCAGTGAGACAGAATTTGACAATGCTAGGTGTTCAATTACTATTTGCTCCATGAATCAATGGATTGCAAACACAATTAATTAACCAAATATGATCACACTTTTAAATGGTACCCAATAGGTTTGAAACTATGTCTGAATAAATCCAACTTGTAATTATTTTGCCTTTGATGCCATCTTTGCCTGAGGACTATATAATGACATACTATCTATGCCTGCTTTCATACTTTTGCTGTGTAATGTCAACTACACTGAAATCTCAGAGATACTGCATATCGGATGACTCAACTCCCTGTCTTTTCACACCTCTATTATTTTAAACTAGTAGCCCGGTGCACAAAAATTTGTGCATTCGGGAGTGGGGGGGGGGTGAGGGGTGGGGCCAGACCCCTCAGCCCGACCTGCACCCTCTGTCATGTTGCGGGACCCCGGCTGCTCCTGGCCTAGGCACAGGCCTACGGGTTTTGAGTGGCCTGGCTCCCGAGGCCCCATTTTATCAAGAGAACAAAGTCGGCGTTAGTTACAGCCCTCACCAAACCCAGTACAGTGCATCTGTGCATACAACTGCCTCGTTCATGTGCCTGCTTCACCCTACTGAATTACTAACATCTTGAGGACATAGCTCTGTCTTATCCTGCTTCACCTTCAGAGCCTGGCCTGATGCCAGGGACCTGAGAGGGTTTGCTGAGTGAGTGAGTGAATAATGAGTGAGTAAGTGAATGAGTGAATGAATGAGTGAGTAAGTGAATGAGCAAGCAGCTACGGGGTGGGAACTTCTGCCACGTTGCCATGCAGAAGTTTCGGCCCACTCCCGGCTGCCTGACGCCCACCCTGGGAAGTTCCCACCCTGCTCCCAGTGGCCCGGTGCCCCTCTTCTAGCTGCATAGTTCCTGTTCCCAGCGGCCTGGCACCCCTCTCCTGGCTGCATAGTTCGCACCCCACTCCCAGCTGCCTGATGCAAACCACAGGAAGTTTCCCACCCTGCTCCCAGTGGCCTGGTGCCCCTCTCCAGGCTGCATAGTTTGCACCCTGCTCCCGGCTGCCTGACGCCCACCCCGGGAAGTTCATGCCCTGCTCCAAGCAGCCCGACGCCCTTCTCCCGGCTGCATAGTTCCTGTTCCCAGTGGCCTGACGCCCCTCTCCCAGCTGCATAGTCCCGCCTTTGCCCTGCCACCCAGCTCTTGCCTGCCACCTGGGTTTACAATCACTGGCCCGGGGGTGGGGGGAGCAGGGAAGAGGCGGCTGCTGGTGTCCACCTCTTCCCTGCCCTGCCAGGCTTCTCCGATCACCGGCTGGACAATGGCGGCCCCAGTTCTCTGATCATGGGCTGGGGGGCAGGGCAAAGGTGTCCCTGGGGGCCGCCTTTGCCCTGCCCCCCGGCTCTTGCCTGCCGCCTGGGTTTCGGATCACCGTCAGCAGCAGGCGGCTTCTTCTATCCTTCCCCTTTCACCTCCCAGCATTGTGCCTATGTATGCAAATTAACTGCCATCTTTGTTGGCAGTTAATTTGCATATCACCCTGATTAGCCAATGGGAAGGGTAGCGAAGGTACGGTTAATTACCATGTTTGTCTATTATTAGATTAGATGAGCATGCTATTTGTAGCTTTCATATGGGGGAAAATTATAAATATGCTTATATCATTTTTTTTGTAATTTAAGGCAACATAATGACTATCAGTACTATGTACATCATAAAAAATACTTTAACCCAAATAAATTGCTTTTAAAAGAAAATTTCAGATGCATTACTTGGTTTGTGAAAATTGAATTTTCAAATTATTCTGAAAGCACACCACAAGAAAAAGTACATATTTTGTTTTGTTTATTGGGTAATATCCCTTCTATTATAATGCCTCATATGAAATAAAATTACAACCTAAAAGGTTTTAAGTCAAGGTATCAACTTTTTGTATGTGAGCCCTCTGATTTTTAACTGTCACCAAGCTTTCTTTTATAGAAAGGTTTTTACATTGGCTTTAATATTCAATTCATAGGTTTTTACATGAGTAAACAGCACTTATTTTGTCATATTTTCTTGAAAATTATGACAGAATTTAAGGTTTTTAATACACAGGATTATAGTTTTACATGAGGTCTAATCATATTAAGCTTCATTTCAAATCTCAGTCACAACCATATAACATGTGATATAGAGAAATATAACATATAGCACCTATACTGCATGAGAGATTTATTTTTACTTATAGGGTGATTAATAGAGAATAAGAGAAAGGTAATCAGACTCTGTAATCTGCCATGGGGGTGTTTTTGCTAAAGCCACCTAAGCGCATATCAATTTAATTTACAAGTATGGAAAAATCTGACACTTCATTGGGCTGGGATTTGAATAACTTGCTATCTCCGGTTTCCCCCACAAATATTATGTGGCATATAGATAATAAGTATTTGTTGAAAGAATAATGAAAATGGGTGTCTGCTTAAGAAAGATATTGTAGATGATAGTTATGGATATTAACGTATAGATTTATGCAGGTTGCCCTGTATCAAAGAAGGGAAGAAGAGTCTTCAAAACATTGGATGAACTAATATTGAAAAATAAAGGTGAAAAGATAAAGTACCATGCTCTATGATGCCTTTGGAACTTGAGGTGGAGGCAGAAAGATAAAGTGAATTGATAGCATCTAAATGCCCTTTTAAGTGAACGTCAGGGGTGTCTGAAGCTAAGAATCAAGCGGCGGACTCTTACTGGTGCGGTCAGCCACAAAGGGTGCAAAATGCAGGAGAAGTCACTGGAAATTCCCAAGATTCAAAGGCAGAGTCAGGTTGGGAGTCAGGACATGACTGCAGATTAGAAACAAAGATGATGTAGCTCTAAGAACAGTTCAGGGGAGAATGAGGAATGCCCCAGGCATAGTGCAAATGAGAGAATAGCACAGCAGTTTCATAACCTGCCCGTAGTGGTTGTGGAGTCAGTAAAGGGCGGCCATCACCAGCTGGATCATGAACTAGCTTGTGGCCAGGCTGTGGAATTTGAACTTTCATTGGATGACTATGGGGAGATCTTGAAGGATTTTCAGCTGGGGAGTGACATGATGAGTTTGTGTTTTATAAAGGTCACGCTGGCAGCTGTGCGGAGTGTGTACCTGAGAATGGCAATAAACTTGGAGAACAGAATTTAGACTTTCCCAGAGTAATTGAATTAAGCCTTCTTTGATAAACAAGAACACAAGTACCCAACGTCCAGATCCATATATTAAACTTAATAAAAAAAAAAAACAAGAATTTCTGCTACAGAAATCAAATCAACAAGCCTCTTCATATAAGCAATTTCACTGTGTATTGAAAACCAGGAATGCATATAATATACTTGTTCTATCTTTTTCTTGTCCTTACTCTAGCTCTCTGATTTACAACTTTCTTTATATTGGATGCAAAATTAAGATTGTCAAAGGTATTTGAAGTACTTTTAAGAGATTTGTTCCACAGATGTTCAAGCTCATTGAAATATGTTTAAGGACTTCAAAGTGACGATGACTCCAAAACCTGCCTGAATAAAACACTTCTTTTGAAATCGTATATCACTTCTCTCACATCAAAAGAAAAACATCCATTGTTTACTTTACCAATTATTTCAGTACTTGTGCTAGGGTTCAAAAAATGCTATGTTAGAAAATGAATCTGCTGATAATTTCTTAAAAGAAAGATGAAATGTTTATCTCCTTTTCAAATAACTTTTTCAGTTGCCCTTAGGTGAGCTGTATGTTTAAATACTAGTATATCAGCAACAATATGGATGGACCTTGAGAATCTCAGGTTCAGCAAAGTGTCAGTCAGAAAAAGCTAAAAACTAGATGGTTTCACTCCTATGTGGGATATAAAATGGAAACTCATAGACACAGACAACAGTATGGTGGTTACCAGAGGAAAGAGCGGGGGTGGGGGGGGAGCGGGGGAGCGGGCAGGACAGGGGAAAGGGGACCAGATACATGGTGAGAGAAGATGATATGACTTTGGGTGGTGGGCAGACAATGCAATATACAGATCAGGTATCATAGAACACTTGAATCCTATATAATCTTATTAACCAACATCACCCCAATACATTTAATAAAATAATAAAGTTAAATGAGGACTTACTATAGAAAAAAAATGCTCAGTCACACTGCAGAATGATAACATGAGGACTAAATTAAGTGGCCAAAGTGTTTATTTTTTTTTTTATCTCTATGGCTGACAAATAGCAAAATTTTCCAAAATTTTGCAGTAGAAAAGCACTGATCTCAACAAATCTTAATCAAAAAAAGTATTATATTCATCCCTCCTTCAAACATTTAAGAAAATGTGACATGTCCCACTTGGACAAGAATTCATTATCCTTGGGCTTTCTTCTGTAAAAAAAATAGTAACATAGATCCCAAGGTTAATATTTTATTCTTTTAAAAAAAAATTCTGGCCAAAACCGGTTTAGCTCAGTGGATAGAGCGTCGGCCTGCGGACCCGGTCAAGGGAATATACCTTGGTTCCGGGCACATCCCCATTAGGATGTGTGCAGGAGGCAACCAGGCGATGGTTGCCTCCTCATCGATGTTT
>NW_005872557.1:0-14882 GCF_000147115.1 Myotis lucifugus
AACTGGGAGAAATGCTAGACTAAATTAGTGGAAAGTCTGAATTAGGACTCATTTTACAAAGAATGTTACAACTGTCCTTTCAGCCATGCTTAGACACGAACTTAGCTCTACATGAATTCCGGCTACTGCGATAAAGAGAAGAAGATGTGGTAACAGGAAATAAATAATGTGCTACCAAGCAGGGAAATGACCTACTAAACTGGCTATTAGTGCTCAGTTTGACTTACCTCCTGTTGAACATATATTTAATCAGCAAATTTATTTGGAGACGCTCCTTGTTCTAGGAGATCTAGATAAACAGGAAAAAATAAATAAAAATAGAAACAAGCTCCTACCCTCTGGAACTTTCTTACAGTGGGAGGAACAGCCAGTTAATTAAGACATGAAAAGTGAACCTGTGCACATGACCTGTCATTGTTAATTGCTATGGAGAAAATAACGCAGGGATGGAGATTCCGAAGGATGGCTACACTTTTTAGAAACGGTGTCTGGAACAGCTTCTCTGAGGAAGTGGCATTTGATAATGAAATGAAATGGAGTGAGAAGTGCAAGCATCTGAGGAAGCTCTTCTACAAAAAGGAAATAGCATTTTAAGGGAGGAAATAAGTTAGAAGGCCTTGTTGCAGCCATGACTTTAGTGATTTGAGAAATGGTAGGAAGGCCCAAGTGGCTTGAGTTCAATAACCAATGAAATGGCGCCGATAGCAGGGGCATCACATGGAATGCTTTATATTTCATTGACTTTTAGGGCACCAGGAGAATAAAAAAGAGTTATGGGAGGAGGCCTCGAGATAATGGTGGCTGTTTCCAGGAGTGATAGGAGTGGGCATTGTGAGGGATGGTCAGATTGGGGATTAATTTAAAGCTACACAGGTAGCATGTGCTGCAGATTGGGTTGTGACTAATGAGAGGAAGGAGAGATAAAACACGACATCAGGGTTTGGGACCTGAGCAGCTTGGTGGATGGTGATGCAGTTCATGAGACAGAAGACAACGGATGTGACGGGGAGAGGAAAATAAAGACCCTGGTTTAAAACAATTTGAAATGTTCACTTGGGAGACCAGTACTCTAACCCCTGAGGTGTGGAACCTTGAAAAGTGAACATTAGAGATCCAAGAAGGATGGGGAACGGCAGAATGGACAGAGAGGATGCAGTGGAGTTAATGAAGCAGAGAAAAGAAATGGGCTATATTTCAAAGAATGTAAATTTTCAAAATCAGCCCCTGACTCAAAAATGGGCTCCAATATAGAATTTTTAGGGCAGCAAAACTATGCTTTATTATGCTACTATGGGAGTGGATATATGTCACTATATATCTGTCAAAACTCACAAAATATATAGCATATGGAGTGAATCCTAACGTGAAGTATGGCCTTTGGATGATAACAATGAATCAACGTAAGTTAATCAATTATAACAAATGTCACCTTGGTGCCAGATGTTGGGAGGGAGGGAGGGAGGCTGCCTGCGTGTGCTGTGTTTTGTGTTTTGATGGGGAGCGGTTTACATGGGAACTCTATACTTGCCACTGAATTTTGCTATGAACCCCAAATTGCTCTAAAAATAAAGTCTATTGTTTTTTTAAGTGTTTATTTGCAATCTAAGTGACAATGTTGAGTAAACAATTGAAAATACCTGTATATCAGTAGCAAGGGTGAAACTAGAGTTGTATGTGTGAGAGCCAAATTTTCTACTAAAGGGAGATTCTGAAGGCTCAAAATATTTAAGAAAGCCATATATCTCCTTACAATTGATATGTTTATATACAAGTATATATCTCTACAACAAATCTAAAAAGAAAATAAATAGAGAATAAGAATAAGATAAAGAACTTGAGATAAGGCAATTATGACTAGAGAAAAGCTTTCCCTAAATCTCCTGTAAACACAACAACCAGGACATAGTAAAGCAGTTATGAAACTATTATAAAACATGTTTATGTTATAAGCTGTATGGCCCAGAGAAGAATTCAAAATTATTGTGAATTAGTTGAGAAGTGTAGATTTTAAAATATTTCCATTTAAAAATATCTAAAATTTTAATACTGAATTTCAAGTATTTTACTTAAAAAGATGAAATATTTTAAAGTCAGCTATACACAAATATTGATATTTTAAAGCTCATTATGAACACAAGAAAATGCAATATTCTTTCAGGCAAATAACAGGAATACCTGATAATGTACTCTCAAAAGGGCCTACTTAAACATGCAGTGATATCTACTGATAGAAAGCAATGAGACAAAAATGTAAGATTGGCAAATACTATTAAAGTTTTAGCTAAAATTTGTTCAAGTAATCCTTGTTAAGTGAACAAGCATTAGTGTTTGGACTCTAGCATATTTCAAAACAAATAAGGGTAATCCCATAAATATTTAAAGCTATGTTAATTTAAGTAATAGAAATTTCAGAATTCTTCTGGCAATAATTTTCAAAATTTACTTTTTCACACAGACATGCTTAACCTAGACTTCCAGAGTCGAAGTGATGGGTTGAATATTTCAGATGAAATAAATTATTTCCCTAGTTTTTTAAAAGCCTTTTTGATTTTAAAAAGTCGCTAGAATATATTGTAGTTTAGTAACTAAAATATATTAATATATTTTAAATGTAACTGTAATTCAATTTGCCAACACAGGGTCCAAAACTGGGGGGGAGGGGTGAGGGCACGAGTGTGTGGGGGGGTAAAAACCTAGGGGGGTGAGGGCAGGAGCGGGGGTGGGGAGTGGGGGGATAAGGACACATATGTAATACCTTAATCAATAAAGAAAAAATAAACAAAAAATAATAATCCTGCTTAAAACAGCTAAAATAAAAATGAAAGATTTGAGTTTAACAAGAAAAGCAAACTTCAAAGTGATAATTTTGAAAAGTTGAATAAATAATCAATATATGTATTCAGATATCTGAGATTTTTTGTTTTTCCTTTTTATTTACTAGTATTTTTTAAAGTTATAATCTAAAATTCACTTTTTGTTGTAGGTTTATGAATTTTAAAACATAGAGATTCCTATAACTATCAGTACAATTAGGAACAGTTTCATAATTTTTCCCCCAGATAAAACTCCATCTTGCTGCCATTTTAACTTTGCCCTCCCTTATCTCCAACTTTAGCAACAACTGGTCAATTCTCAGTCACTATAATTTTAGATGTTCAAGAGTTGTTTCTCCCCCTTATTATATGCTTATTTAAGACTGCAGCATTTTCTTAAATTCACAATGAAAAGTGTGTTGACAATTTTCATCAATTCCAAGGAGGCATTTTCCTAAAATATCAGTCACCTACAATCTTTTCCTTTTTCTCGTTTCTGTTATATATATATATATATAAAAAAATATATATATATATATATAATTTATATATATATATAATTTCATAATATGCTAATTAGACTGGGCAGCCGAACGACCTTCCGGACGACCTTCTGGATGAAGCCAGGGCTGCAAGGGCTGAGGCAAACCACCGTGGCTGCAAGGGCTGAGCCCCTTGCACAAATTTCTTGCATCAGGTCTCTAATACATATATATATAAATAAATAAATATTCTTTTTGATCATATAAATAAATAATATTCTTTTTGGTCACTTATTTAAAAATGTTTTCAACTTGAGACAATTATCTTAAAGGTGTTCTGATGGGGAAGCTACAAGAGTAGGTTCCAGGTTTATGAGTACAGTGGGGCCTTGACTTACGAGTGTCCCAACTAATGAGTTTTTTGAGATACCAGCTGTCTTTCGGCAGATTTTTTGCATTGAGTTGATAGAGTAATTTGAGTTAACGAGCTCCTTAAAAAGCTAGGTCTCGGAACGAATTAAACTCGTAAGTCAAGGCCCCACTGTATTTTATTTTTATTTTATTTAGTATTTCCTTTACCTTAGTAAAGAAAGGTACACAAACATGAGTTTTTCTGTTAGAAAATATTTTCTACTCCCCATCCTCCATGGAAATAGAGTATTACATGCAAATACGGTTTATTTGTGGCATCCATACTTGTATCCACCTGCTCTATTCTTCAAAGCCACATAAAGTCTGGAAAAGACCCTGACAGCAACCCCGCACACCACCTCTACCTTTGTAAACATAGATTTCGGTTTCCCACCTGAGGTTGTGCCAATCCCTCCCCTTCGTGAAAGGTACTCTTATGTCTCCATCAGAGTCCACAGTGGCATCTTCTCTCTGTTCCATACCGCGGAACGCCTGGCGCTCTCCCAGCTCTTAGCAGTCCTACTTATCAGATGTCAACTTAGGCAATCTGTGATCTCCTAGCTTCCCTAGAAATAGTCTGAGTTGCTTCTTGTTTTCCTTTCGTATTTAAGGTAATTTTAGAAAAAGAGAATGGAAGATAGGTTAACTGTATAACCCAATCTTCAAACTGAAAATACCAGATGCGGCATTTCTCCAAATAGCTTCTCTCTCTGCTTTTTTTTTAAAAAAATATATTTTATTGACTTTTTACAGAGAGGAAGGGAGAGAGATAGAGAGTTGAAACATTGATGAGAGAGAAACATCGATCAGCTGCCTCCTGTACATCTCCTACTGTGGATGTGCCCGCAACCAAGGTACATGCCCTTGACCGGAATCAAACCTGAGACCTTTCAGTCTGAAGGTCGATGCTCTACCCACTGAGCCAAACCGGTTTCGGCTCTCTCTGCTTTTAATGTTGTTTTTTACAAGGGACCTGGAACTGATGTCAATACCATCTATTTGGTGTAGTCTGGCTAGATCTGGAAACTCAGTTCTTGATTACAACACAGTCCTTTCATGCTTGGTCTCATATTGCTTTTCAGGAAAATTATGTGTAATATATGTACTTCCATTTAATGAAAATTTTCAAATACCAGACTTTCATGTCCTGTTTTCTTTTTAATCAAATCTACAACTAGAGAAAAGAGTGTGTGAGAAGATATCTCCTCCTCTCACTAATCTAGGAAGTAGAGAGCCAACCTAATTTTCCAGAAATGTTGTTCAAAAGTATGTAGACAGAGACCTAGTGGAAAACGGACCCTCTAAAGCCCAACCCAAAGCATTTTATCATAATTAGCTCTCCTGTTAACTCACACTATGCAGATAAATGCCAGAATAGTCAGAGCTCTTTAATTAAAAAGTGACTGTAAGTGATATATAATAACCAAGCAGTTAACACACAATAATTGCATTATTATCACTGGTTCTCCAAAGAATTTTAAAATAAATGCTGAAATGTCCCAAGAAACCTATGTGTAACAATATGTACAATAAGAACTAACTCGAATTAATAGAGATCACCACAGCAATTGCTTCCCTTTCAGGATAATTATGTAGTCTTGTAGTTAATGTGTGAAGAAATCCATAATAATACTAAATTGTCTCCCTGTGCAACTCAATAATGACTTAAACTAATCATACATTAGAAGATTTGAGTAAAGATGTTCTAGAAATTTGAAATAATTTTCATAAATGTAAAGTTCAATGATTTCTATAAGAAGTGGCCCCAAATGTCCCTCTATAAAAATTCTGAAAAGAAACTCCTGTACCTGCTCCCTCCAACACACACACACACACACACACACACACACACACACACACACACACACACACAAACATACACATGCATACAAATATATGCACACAAACATGCACACATTACATTATACACACATATATACATGGGCCTGTGTGTGTTTGAACTCTCTGATGTAAGCACGCTATGTAACTAAATCGTATTTCATTTCCTAGTTGCAACACAATCTTCCATCACACAAAATGCTAAGCTTTGACAAATGTGATTATTTCTGTTTAGTTCCCTTAAAGATACGTTTTGATGTCTAGTGATTATTGCACTCTGGCATCTCCTGAGATGGATTTTTTAAGTTGCAATCTTTTATTCATATTACATTTTTTAGGGTTTACCATCCTCACCTCCAACCCTGGATTAAATTCTTGTCAAATGCTACTTTAATCTGGTCAGTTCATGTTTTACATACTTGCTCTCTCCATGCCATGTGTCATAGCAGAAAATTCAACCATAAAACTGTTTCCTCTTATCTTGCAACCTTTTGCCTCATTTAATCCTCTACATATTTCACATCTAAACTCAACTCTGCCTATCTCTTGAGAGATATAAATTTGCTTTGAACACTCTTACATTTCTTCATCTTTACATATTACTGTATCCTCACAATCTTTCCTTTCTTCTCTGACTGTAGCTAACCATTAAGTAATAGCTCATGTCCTAACTCATTTCTAAAAGTTTTCTCTGACCTTCCAACCTCCAGTGTGTTCTCTCTCTTGAATGTCTCTAATACTTTCAAATTTATACTCAAGGATATATTTCATATATTTTTGTCTCATTAATTTTTCATATATATATTTTGTCTCCCAATTACATTATGATTGTAGTAGAATGCGGAGATAGACTTGCTTATCTTTTTGTTACAAAATGTTCAGTGCATTTGTTCTGTTAAATGCATTTTACTGATTCATTGAGAACCTATGTTCTTTGCAAATTGCTTAACTGATGATAATGAGTCTTTAATGGCGGCAGTTAGGTTAAAACTCTGGGTAACATATTTGGTCAGGAATCATTTCCTTTGATCCTCATATATGATGACATATCTACGCATGACATTAATCCTAAACACAATTTAAAACTTCCATAATAATAATATATTATTCCTGAAATGTATTGATGTTGAGAGATGTTTTCTATTGCCATTACTTTTAGTCTAAACATGTAAAAATTTCAAATATATTCCTAACATTTTCAGAGTGCTTATGCTTACAATGTTGGCATTGGCTAAAAGCAAAGGATTAGAGTCAAAGAGCTATAGATCCCTTACTCATTTGTTGTCTGACCATGATGATTCACTCAATTTCTCTATAGCATATTCTCTTAGTCAGCTCAGGTTGCTATAACAAAATTCCATAGGATGGGTAGTGTAAGACGTTTCTCACCATTCTTTAGGCTAGCAAACCCAAGATCAAAGTTCCAGCAGATTTGGTTCCCGATGAGATCCCTCCTCAGGGCTTACAAGCAATGCCTTCTCTCTGTGTCCTCCACCTGGCTGGTAAAGAAAGCTCTGGCATCTCTGCCTCTTCATAAGGACACTAATCCCATGATAGGGCCTCACTCTCAAGACTTCATCTAAACTTAATTGCCTTCCAAAGGCTCCACCTTCAAACGCCATCATATTAGCCATTAAAGATTCAACCTATGAGTTTGTGGGGGAACCCAAGCATTTAGTCCATAACAATACTCATCTATTAAATGAAAACATGTTATAGCAATATTCAAGAAAATTCTTCAATTCAGCTTGAGATTCGATGCTATAAAACCTACCCAGGCCTCTGTTCTATGCCCTTCCACTCTTCCCGCTTTGATCACTCTGCTCTAACTACACTGGTCTCATTTCAATTCCCTTAGAATTGTTGGCTCTTGCGTTCTCTCTTGCAGGTCTTCCCCAGGTCTTTACATTGCTGGTTCCTTAAGACCTCTCAGGTCACGTTCACATTCCACTTTCTCAGGGAGACATTCTCTTATGAACCTTGTCAAAATGTTCTACAGATGGTCCTCGTTTGTTGTCTTCATATCACTAACCATGTTTATAAGTTAAGCTCCATAAGAGCAGAGATGTTGTCCATCTTGTCTGTTGTTGAATCCCCAGTATCTAAATTGTGTATGGCACAGAAAGAGCACATAGTAAATACTTATAGAAAAATTAATTAATAACTTAAGAATTAAAGTTTAGTACCCTACACAGAAGCATTCAATAAATGGTCTCCATGTTAACTGTTACTGTGCACAAATAGTCATTTCAACTTGAAAAAAATAATCAAAATAGTTGTGTTTTATATATATATATATATATTTTATTTTTGTTGTTGTTAATCCTCACCCAAGGATATTTTTTCATTGATTTTCAGGGAGAGTGGAAGAGAGAGGGAAAGACAGAGAGAAACATTAATGTGAGAGAAACACATCAATTGGTTGCCTCCTGCACACGCCCTGACCAGGGCCTGGGCCAGGGAGGAGTTTGCAACCTAGGTAAGTGCCCTTGACTAGAATCAAACCCAGGACCCTTCAGTCTGCAGACTGACCCTCTATCTGCTGAGCCAAACCGGCTAGAGCAAAATAGTTGTGTTTTATACCAAAGTTCAAAGGTTATAAACATTTTGAAATAAGAAAGATATTTACATATGATTTGATGTGGTCCTTTGTATATTTTTCAGAGAATTCACCTTCCTATGTTGATTACATCTATTCAATGTTAAAGTAGATTCACCTAATGATTAATACACAGATGGGGGTTTTAACTTAAATGGTTAAAAAATGGTTAATGCAGAATTAAATTTTTTCATTAAATAAAACAGCCTCATATTTTTTAAAGGAAGACTTCCATAAACCCAACATTGGAGGAAGAGTAGGAGGTTTAAACAGAATGCCAGCATCATATAGTTTGGCAACAGATGGAATAAAACACCATTGTGTCTCATTGAGGTGTTCTGTCATCTTTACTCTTCTTTTATTCCTTTAGTTTTCACCATCAATTCCTCTCCCGTGATTTAGCCCGATCATGCTCCTATGTACTTATCCTGTCATTTTTTTCTCTCTAAATCTCTACACATAATTCATCATTATCCCATCTTCTCATCCATTTTCATTATTTTTTAATTTTATTTTTCCTTAAATAACAGGTAAATACAGCTGCTATTATGAGGGAAGTAATAACTGACAAAAGATAAGCAATGGGAAAAGAATCCCAGCAACCAGATAGTCGTAGTGTCATCTTCCCTCACACCCAGTCCCTCCCCTAAATAGACAATGGCTGAAAGAAAAAAACATAGGAAATTAGAAATGAATAAAAACAGAAACACAACTAAAACTTACAGAATACAATACAAGCAGTGTTCACAGGGAAGTGTATACTAGTTGTTGTAAACCAATACTGTTTCTTTTAGTAAAGAAGCCTTTGGTAGATACTTCAAAGGGGCATGGCCACTTTTTGGCATATGGTAAACAAGTGCCCACAGATACCTATGTAACAGAAAAGATGGACACACATTATTTTACTCTCTTCCTATTGAGAAATGAGATCTAGCTCTAGTCTTGAACCTGTGAAGACACTGTAATGAGCTAACCCATAGAAAGTAGGTATGACACACACTCTAGGCACCATACCCAAAGGCAGGCCACTTCCACTTTCTGTTTCATGATACAATCCTTTTGGGAGCCCTGAGACTCCAACAGTATCTGGCCATGCTAAGATAGCCATGTATGTGAGGCTATCACATCTAGGCATTCTGTTTAACAATCCAGGTGTGTCCAACCTCTCAACCTTTCCCACACAAGAAGCCAGATACATGCATGAAATCATCTTGAACACCAGATCATCCCATCACTGGCCAAATCTTACCAAGTGTCTTCAGTCTGGATCATGTAGAGGAAAAGCACCATCTAGCTGAGCCAGGCCCCAAATTCCTGACCCACAAAGTTATAAGGTATGAAAACATGGTAGCTGTTTTATGCCCTAAGGTTTATTTTTTTTATGGAATTTATTGACGTGACATTTCTTAATAAAATTATATAGGTTTCAGGTATATAATTTTATGATACATTATCCGTATGTTGTGTTGTGTTTTTACCACCCCAAGTCAAGTCTCCTTCCATCAGCTTTTCTCCACCCTTACTCTCTTCTACCTCTCCTCACCCTCCTTTCCCTTTTAAGCCCTAAGTTTTGGAAAACGTTTGTACAAAGCCGTAGACAGTCAGAGCACATAAGCATCCTCATGTGAAGACAGGTTACATCCTTCTGACACACTGACATTTCACCAGGTGTCAGCACCTTTAAGAATGAAGCCCTGTAGCCCTAGATGGTTTGGATCAGTGGATAGAGTGTCAGCCTATGAACTGAAGTGTTCCGGGTTCAATTCCTCAAGGGCACATGCCCGGGTTGAGGGCTCGATTCCTAGTAGAGGGTGTCCAGGGGGGCAGCAAATCAATGATTCTCTCATCATTGATATTTCTATCTCTCTCTCCCTCTCCCTTCCTCTCTGAAACCAATTATATATATATATATATATATAATTTTTTTTTAAGAACAAAGCCCTGTAGGGGCTCCGGGAATGGTGCAAGGAAGCCCAGAACATGCGTGAGGTCCTGGCCTCCTTGTCATTTTCTGTATCTTCTGACAAGGCAAGATCCTACCAATAGCTCTCATGATGGAGTATAGAAATGGCTTTAGTAATTAATGATGATAATTATTTTTAATGATAATTTGTCTATTTAAAGGAAGTGAGGGAGTGTAATGGAAAAAGTTCAGATAACCACAGTGCCTTGTTTTTTGTTTGTTTTCTTTGGTTATTTGTTTGTTTTTGCTTTTTTCTTTATTTCCAAAGAAGAAGCAGAGAAATTAGTTTAGATGGCTGGCCCCAAGATGTAGTTAGTGTTAATATTTGAACTCAGTACTTAACTTTATTTAGAATATTTACCCATATTAAGGTAAACAAAATCTTAAATTGTACTAAACTGTTACCCATTTTTACCTCAAAGCCAATCATTAGCCATCCTATTCCGGTTTGCTTTCATATGAAACCTATGTAAGTTCTCCATGGGAAAGATGCTAGGCCTCTATATACAAATAGAAGAAAAGGAATGACTTCTAATACCTAAACTCAACCGTAGGCTCTATTAAGCAGGAGATATTTCTGAACCAGGTACTGAATTCAGTAATGATGTAGAGAAAGGAGGACTAACTACTATGGATGGTCGTTTGTTTCTTATAAACAAATGCCATTGGAGAGATCAGCTTAGAAACTTAACCTTTAAACATAAAGTTATCTTTTTCCAGGTATGATGGTCTCTATGCTTAGCTTCTTCTGTAAGGCATCCACAAATACTATGTTCTACAGAGACAGACCGGTTAAAGGCCTTCAGTTAACAAAAACTCCCTTATTCTTCTGCACTAAGAATCTCAAACCTTTGTTGATATCACAGCTCTCAGAGTGGACTCAAGCTGCATTATTTAAAAGCAGGCACTTCGCAACATACCAACTGTCAACACTGAGCATCAGCCTGGAGGCTCTGCATGGCATAGTGACAATGCCAGCCAGCTGCCGGGAGAACACACACATCCTCTGAGTACCTACTTACTTCTTTGATGATATTTTTCATTGTGTATAACCAATTATTTATAGGGCAATAGATCATCTAAACCAGCGGTTCTCAACCTGTGGGTTGCGACCCCTTTGGGGGTCAAACAACCCTTTCACAGGGGTCCCCTAAGACCATCAGAAAACACATATATAATTACATATTGTTTTTGTGATTAATCATTATGCTTTAATTATGTTCAATTTGTAACAATGAAAATACATCCTGCATATCAGATATTTACATTACAATTCATAACAGTAGCAAAATTACAGTTATGAAGTAGCAACGAAAATAATTTTATGGTTGGGGGTCACCACAACATGAGGAACTGTGTTAAAGGGTCATGGCATTAGAAAGGTTGAGAACCACTGATCTAAACTAAGATGAATAGATGTTAAGTGCATTCTCTTCATGGTCCTAACACTGGTCACTCCAAAAACCTAGCCAGATATTACAAAACATGTACCTCAAATAGTTTAAATATTTATGTAAAATTCACATGCCTTGATCTAGGATCTTGAGAGGAACTCACAACAAATAAATCCTGATTAGCAATTACAGCAAAGCAGTAAATACTAGCTTAAAACCCATGTGGCTTTTCAAGGAATCAAGGGTATAATTTGAAACATCGACTTCCAAATTCAGACATAACATACCCTCAGTCACAATAAGTTAGATTTCTCCTGTTTTATATTTGTGTCAATCGTCTAAAAATGTTCTCTGATGGATATAGTCAATGTCTGGCCTGAGAGTCAGATACAGATTGTTTCTGTTTCTTTAACAACTAGAAGTAGCAGAGCTAACCACCCTAACTTACTTCCAAATTCTAGTGCCACCACATACCCCTTAGGCATGACAAAATTGGGCTCTTGATCCTTTAATACACTGATAGACTCCAGTATAAAATTCAGAGACTTTGTTTGCTGTTTTGCCATTTACCTTCTGTCATGACCTGATGATCTGTCATGACTCTCATCGTTCTGACATTTGGTTCTCCTTCACTACACCATAGTGTCATTTACACATGTACAACTTCTTAAGCCCTCTCTTAAGTTAGCTCTTTTCCTGAAATCCAACACAACTCTAACACCAGACTGCAAATGTGGCATTGTAAGAGGTAAGAGTAAGAATGATCAAATAGAGAGATAGAGCTATGTACCAGTTATTATTCTAGCTCAGCCGTGGGCAAACTATGGCCCGCGGGCCAGATCCGGCCCGTTTGAAATGAATAAAACTAAAAAAAAAAAAAAAGACCGTACCCTTTTATGTAATGATGTTTACTTTGAATTTATATTAGTTCACACAAACACTCCATCCATGCTTTTGTTCCGGCCCTCCAGTCCAGTTTAAGAACCCATTGTGGCCCTCGAGTCAAAAAGTTTGCCCACCCCTGCTCTAGCTGCTTTATAATTGTCATCTCATTAATTCTCATGTGGAAATTTCAGTGTATCACGGTTCACATATTTTACACATAAGGAAAGTAAGCCTCTCCATAATTAAATATTATAAAAAGACAGAGTATACATATACTTCTTTCACTGAAAGAGAAAAAAATGCACTTCCTTGGTGATCAAATTCTGGGAACTTTGAACAATGTATGAAGGTTGGATATAGAAAAATAACTGAAAAATAGTATTTGCTTACTAAAAGCTGACATGTAAATCAATGTAATTTAATAAACCAGACATTTTAATAACCACAGAATGATACTTGCGATCTTGTTCCAAATCATACCTGAAACCCCATATTTATGGAGCTAATATGTGAAATTACCCTAGGGAGTTATTAAGTGTAATCATTGAATACTAGGAACATAACATTTCAAGAGGGAGTATAGGAAATCATTCCACTTTGCTCATGTACTAGTAGATGAAATACAAAATCTTATACATCTTGCCTGTGTATTGGATTAATAAATTAGTTTTTGACTAGTATTAAATAACTTTCAATGTGGAAAAAAATATTAGTTATTAAAATAGTCAAGATTTTATTATGAGTATGATATTCAATTGTAGTAGCTATAGAATTTTCATAAACATTAATAATTCTAATATATACAAACATATATATATATATATATATATATGGTTATGTGTGTAAGTGTGAGAGCCAGTGCATACTGACACCTGAGAGCCAATTTTTAATCTTTAGAAATTTTGAATTTTTCTTATTAAACACAACTATTATTAAAAATTAAATTATATAAACTTATACTTAAATAAAATTTAGTAAATATGAAGGTGACCCATATTAAATATAAATATTTCCCTGATTATTTTTAGCATGTGTTATTATTACATAAGTTCTTGAGGTTATTTTCATGTCTTGAATCTGTATGGCGGCAATACTACACAATGGTATGCTACTGCACCCGTCCCTCCAGCTTCGTTCACTGATGTCACATACATAGCTTGAAATTGGCCACGAGGGGACTATTTCAAGTACCAAAATAAGCAGACACTAAGAATAAGTTATTTTTCCTGCAGAATCAGTTGTTGGACATATAGCAGTATACTGCTGTGTATAGTTATACGATTATTTTCATTAATTCTCAGTGACAACTATGTCAATAACAACAACACAGCTGATATATGAGTCAGGCAGATGGAGATAAAAATATGAACTTTAGTAATGATGAAGCTGGATTCAGAAGCTGCTTTTAGATCTGCAGCCAAATGGCTTTTCTAGTTCTATGATGCATAATTAGAGTCATTCCTGGTCCCAAACCAGCTGACATCTGCAAACTATCCTTGAGCAATCAGTCCCCAGTACAGCGGCAGACAAATCTACAGATGCAGGACAGAGAAAGGAAATTCTGAGCCAAGCATGCTATGCAATTTCTCCTGAAGTCATATAATCTTGTCACAGAAAAATACAAAATAATGGTGGCCAAATGTGACAGAGTCTTACATCGTAGCAGCTTGGAGGTAAGTATTCCATGAGTGCTATAGCTCTGTTTAACTTGCTTTTCTGCCATCTTGAATAAGCCATGAGCACCCTAAATATGATTCACAGCAGAACCACTGCACTCAACCAGCAGCAGCAATAATAATAATAATTTTTATTATTATTATTAAAATAATAAAAGAACAAAAAAAGAAAGATAGAAAGGGTAACAGCTCACCCTCCCTTATAAGAAGGCTTCCTAAAACACCACCCAACTTCATTTCTTATTTCATCAGTGAAAACTTAGTCACCTGGCCACACCTACTGTAATGAAAACTGATAAATTTAGTCTTTTAGTTAAAACACATTCTTGCTTGAGTTAAATTTTATGTTCTGTTCCTAAAACTCAGAGAGAGAATATATTTATAATCTTAACCATATTCACCAATTATATAATTAATTGAATGGGAAGAGAGGTCAGAAATGTCAGTGTAATTGAATGCTACTCTAGAAACATAAAGCATGGTAGACCTCTGTATACCATCATCTCTGCTTTCTCACTCCTTGAGTCCATTATGATGAAGACAGTAGAAATCTCAGTCATAGAATTACATATAATAAGAATACTAAGCAATTTCCAGGGTTGCCACAAAAAAATAAAAATACTTTTAAAAAATTAATTCTAATAATGTTGCATGTGATTAGTCATTGGGTTTAGAAATAGGGGGAGTTAGTAATTATTTATTTCTACAAAGTATTCCATATTTAACATAAAATTAATTAAGTGGAACTTCAGTTATTGTGACCAACTTGGAAGAAAAATCTACATTTTAAGAAAGGTAAAATATAGTATATTCTAAATAA
>NW_005872557.1:14982-54495 GCF_000147115.1 Myotis lucifugus
CCACTGTGTCCAAAATTGATGTGTAAATGTATGATCTTCATAAGTCTTTAAGTCTTCTGTAATAAACAAATAAAAAATAATCATTTCATCTACATATTATTTATTTATTTTTATCCTCACCCAACAATATGTTTATTGATGTGAGAGAAAAGATGAAGATGAAGAAGAAGAGAGAGAGAGAAACATCGATGTGAGAGGGAAACATCAACCAGTTGCCTCCCAAGTGGGGAATCAAACCTGCAACCTAGGTGTGTGCCCTGACTGGGAATCCAACCCACAATTGAGCACCAGGCTAGCGCTACATATTACTTTTAAATAAATCTGGTTTTCTGAATAAATTGATAGTGTCATCTTAAGAAGATTAATCATTATTATAACATTCACTAGCAAACATTTTATAATAGTATGAGTTTAAGCATCATTCTAATGCTTGTCTAAATTTCTGAAAATTCTGAAACAGTGATGTCTGAATTAATATGATTTTAAATTCAAATTTTTGCAAAGACGCAGGAAGTTTCGTAATCAGCGATATTTCAATCCTCATGAAATGCCTGAGAAAAGTACTATCATTATGAAGTAATTCCAGCTAAAGAAGAATATTGAATGTGCCCTAATATCTCTTCCTAGAGTGACTTTGCAGTACTCTTGTAAGCACCAATGCAGAGACACTTAACATTGTGTGATTGAGTTCGTATGTTTTAAACATTTTTTTGAACTAGCAATAAATCAACATGTTTTTAGATCCTGCTGAGGAGGCATAGTCTCCATCTACAAAACAGAAGTTTTAAGATTTCCCTAATATTTCACCCAGGCTATAAGATTTCCTTTCCGTTCAACTTCAACGTAAGATTCATTTTTTAATCAGAGAAAGAAAAAGCATGATAATCAAATGCAAAACAGTGTAGCTCATAGTGAATGCTTGTCCTAATGAGAACTAACTTCTGCTTATGTCAGATAATTTAAACTTCAAAGACATAACTGTCGATTAAGCCAAGGAAAAGTCTAAGCAAATCTATAATAAATTCCTCCAGGAAGGAAGCTAGAAAAAAATCCCCCTCTAACGTTTATACATTTTCTCATTGTTAAAGATGTAATAGTTTCTCTGGAGCCACAAGCACACCCACATCACATGCCTCATCAATTCTGAGTCTGTGTACAGTCCTTCAATTAATATCTGGGATGATAGAAACGCCAACAAAAATTCTACTTGATCCAGCTAGGCTCATTTGTTGAGCCTTCAAAGATAAACTAGTCTAATTAAAGATGGTGGTGAATTTTAAATAACTTTTGCAACCATTCTTCTATCCTCCAGACATTGTTCAAAAGACCTGAATGTTAACACTATCTTCAGGCTCAATTTTAATTACATAACCTTACATAGACTGAGACAGCTTATGCAAAAAACAGAACTAAGCAAACTACCTAGTGTCATGATTAATGATCAACTTGTTGCCTGGCAGGTATGGCTCGGTGGTTGAGCATTGAATTATGAACCAGGAGGTCATGGTTCAATTTCAGGTTAGGGCACATGCCTGGGTAGCTGGCTCAATCCCCAGTGGGGGGCGTGCAGGAGGCAGCCGATCAACAGTTCTCTCTCATCATTGATGTTTCTGTCTCTCTCTCTCTCCCTCTCCCTTCCTCTATGAAATCAATAAAATATATTTTTGAAAAATGATCAACTTGTTTTCTTAAGCAAGAAAACGGATAAGCATTTGGTTGTCCTAATCTTTGAAGGAGTCCCTGGGATGGTTTTGCCTTTAAATGATTTTCAGAAGCAAGAATCCAATAATTCAATTTAAGTGTGCTTAAATATACATAGACTAAAGATGGGTTTTTAAATATTGTAAAATGTCTATCATCTGATCTTTATAGATTTAGATTGCAATAATGGAACAATCAAAATGAGATACTAAAAAAATGAATCTGACATGAAGCTGAGAATCTGTTTTGAATCCTGAGGAAATTAAAATGTTCAGATGATTTTCTTTCCTCTCATTTGGATTAAGTGGGATCCTCATGTTGCCGGAGGTAATAATGGGCCAGATTTCCCAGACTTGAGTGAGAATGAGGTTCTTGTGATATCTTCAGAAAGTGAATTTTCTAAGATTCCCATTGGAGGATGGGATGTGGTAGAATGCCAGTGGGTGTTTCTCGGCATCTGGAAGGGTTCAGGAATCTGGAGAAGCGGCTGCGGCATAAGTTAATAAAGAGACTAAAAATATAATATAAATTTGTAATCCAAGGGGGGAGCCAGAGGAGCTTAGCTGTAGGAAGCAAGTTCTGCCTGTCTGCAGGCTCTTCTCCACAGAACATCTTGAATGTTCAGGAGCAAGAATGTAGGTGAGGTGGGTACTGAATAAATCTTTATTAACACAAATTGTCCTAAAGCAAAGTAGATATACATATCAAAGGCTAAGGTTTAGTATACAGAGACATTGTTTTGGGGGGAACTGCCTTGGCTGTTCAGGTGTTTGGCCAGCAGGAGGCAATAACATGTAGATTAAAATGCCCTCAGCTGTCTGGCAGCAAGCAATCATTTATGCATCCTTTTCAGGTTTGGGGAAATGCCTTTGGCCATTCCAGTAGGTAATAACATATGATTCAGTCCTGCTGAATAAGCCCCAAGGTTCCATCAACCTTTTGATGAAGCTTCTTGCATTTATGACCTGCTGGAATTAGCCTCCAGCAGTAGAAGATTTTATTGGCAGAGAGTTGCATTTCTTGGATTCCAAAGTCCCTTGGCCCTTAATCCAGTCCTGGAAAAGGTGCAATTGGGGTTCCGGCAGAGTCAGAAGTAAGGCCAGGGTCCAGAGCTTCCATTCCGTGTTGCAGCCAGGTGTGGTTCAGCATCCAAGCTAATTAAGGTCCATCAGTCCATGTGTGGAGTCCAACATGGCTTTGTGCGATGTGGGCACAGGGGAGTGCATCCCCCAGCCACGGGAGAGCCAGGAGCCCAGCATGCCAGAGAGAGAGAAGAGGGAGAGAACTGCCTTTGTTTGTAAGTTTTAAGTATTCAGGTTTCAGGTGCTTACAGTGGCCAGGCCTTCTGGCCTCTGACTCACTTTCAGGTGTGATAGGCACCTTCCCATGTCACTCAGACCTTTACTGGGCATGTGTCCCAACTGCCTTCGCCTAGTCCCTTCCCCCAGTGATCAGCAAGGAAAAGACTTGGACAATGCCAAATGCAGCTTTTTGGCAAATCTGTCTAAATGGCATGCCTCTATCTACTCTTCCCCTTCCTTCTTTCCTGTTAAATAATAACCAGGTTATTACAATGACATCACTCACACTCTAAATTTAGAATGGATTCCCGAGTGTTTGAAGTAGACACAATGGTGATATAGACACAGGGTTGCAATGGACTTTGAAAGACAGAGACAAAATAATAACAAAAGCTAGGCACAAACATCTAGCTTCCACTTAAAATAAAGAGTGTAGGAAATATCAGTGTAACAAGAAAAATCTGGATAATGTATAAAATCATAACAGTTCTTGAAAATGTCTGAGAGCTGAGATGGAGATCAACCACTTTGCTTAAAATTTAAGGAAACACAAACACCTCAAAGTGAGGATGGCACATGGACAGAGACTCATATTTAACTAGGCATGGGACGAAGATCAGGCCATCATGCCAGGAGTTAACAATTCAGCTTTACTATATGTTGTTGCTAAATGGTTAAAAGTTGAGCATGGATTGAGGGGGACAGTATACAAACCCTTGGACTTGTACACAAATAGGGTAACTTTTAACTCAATTGCAGGCTCTTCTCCACAGAACATCTTGAATGTTCAGGAGCAAGAATGTAGGTGAGGTGGGTACTGAATAAAGTCTCTATCAGCGGTGCACGTTGGGTGGGTGGGGAAATGGTCACTACTTCAGGAAATGTGTAAAGTCCTACAAAAAGCCCGCCTGGATTATTACTCTTACGGGATAAAAGCTTTTAGCTGCCGTGGAAAGGGAAACCAATGTCTTATCCCTGAGATGAATGTCAAGATCCCCTGCACCTAGGAGAAGGAGGAGTAACATAGCCTCCACCAATGAGAAACGGAGGTGAAACTAATCCTTCTTCAGACCACAAGGTAACTCCTACCAGTAAGGGAAACTGAAAAATCTCAATTACAGAGATATAGGGACTCAGGGGCTGCCTGCACTGCGAATCCAGATCCTACCATATAGGGAGCTCAAAATAATTATAATTAACATAAAGACCCTGTAGAAAAGATGTACAATTTGTATGAACAGATGGGAAGCACAAATGGAAATTAAAATTAGAAGAATGCAAGTAAAATTCTAGACAAAAAATATAAATTAAATATAAAAACAATAGAAAACATACACACACTAAATCAGAATCTGGATTTTTTAAACAAGCATTCCAGTGGATTCTTATTCCCATTAAAGTTTGAAACATTTCTATCTAGTCTATATCTGAAGTAACACTGTCAGCAATATCTCCAAAGGAAAGGGTGAAAAATAAAAAAGATGATAAAAATTATTCACCATGAATCCTAATGTATAAAATTAGTATAAAAGGTCAGTATCTAAACATTTATTTTTAACTCCCACAGAGATATAACTATACTATATTGGACACATTATAAAATATATAAAATAGAAATTTAAAGTGTAGTAATAAAATGTTTTAAAATTTTTCATTTCCTGTTTTTAATGGTATAGAATTTTCCTCACTAAATTTCTTAGTAAAAAATGTTATTAATAACATTATAACTATTTGCAATATTGATATTTCTTTCATAAGGAAGATACTGTTCAGTTTTTTCGAAAACTTGGGCTTTACATTATTGAAAAGAAATTTGAATATAAGGGTATAAATTCAGTTTACATCTATGCTTAATTTTTGTAGAAATAATAGCTTTCACATTGAGAAATTTACATGCATTGTAATATGTTATAACAACTTGACATGTTACAACAAGCACACCTAGTGCCCAGATCTTCTTGGTTTCCAAAACTATTCTCCAATAAAGGGAACCAGTGAATCTTTGGATAAATGGCAGATTCCAGGATGAGGGAACGAAATATAAAAGCTAAGGCTGGTGCTTCTGGAGTGTCTTATAAGGCCAGAAAATAATGAAGTTCTAAACACAAAACAAAATAAACAAACACGATGGTGGGAATATATCTAAGGACACAGGGGAGGTGTCCTTTCGGCAATAGCCAATACTGACACAATTTGAGCAACAAAAATAAATAAAGCAGTGCTGGATTATAGCTGAAATTTTGTGATAAATATTTGTGAGTTCACACTGACAAAAATAAATGACTGAACTTATTTGTTTATTTATTTATACTAGTAAATGGGGGATAAAGTATTCTAGTGCAGAATCCTTCCAAATAATTTATTTATTTACTCTGACCTAAAAAATATGAGGCACACAAGACCTTGAACAGCCAAAATAATCTTGAAAATGAACAAAGCAAAGACATCACACTTCCTGATTTCAAAATATATTACAAAGTTACAGTGATTCAAAAGTAGGGTACTGGGATAAAGACAGACAAATATACCAATGGTATAGCATATAGAGCCCTAAAGTAAAGCCATACATATATAGTCAACTAACTTTAACAAGGCTCCAAGCATACACGATGGGGAGGGGATAGAATCTCTTCAACAACTGGTGCTGAGAAAATGAGATGTTCACAGGCAAAATAATGAAATTGGAACTTTATCTCTCTTACACCGTACAGAAAAATCAACTCAGAGTGAATTAAAACTTAAAAGTTTAAGACCTGAAACTGTAAAATTCCTGGAGGAAAACACAGGGGAAAAGATTCTTGACATTGGTCTTGAAACGACTTTTTAAACATGATACCAAAAGCACAGACTATGAAAGCTGAAATAGACAAGTGGGACTCCATCGGGCAGGTAACAAACAATTCATTCACACAATCAGACTGTAATTTTATTTTTGTTTGTGATGATTAGCAAGCAAAGTTCCAGGCCAGCCCAACTGATGGGAACTCTATGTACACATGTGCTGAAGCCGTATTACCACCACTGTCCTTTTCCATGGCAGCCATGGACCCAGTTAGGAAGAAAAGGTAAACACAGCAGAAGTAAAATAGTCAATCCAGTCAGTATACAATAACACTTCCAAGTTATTGAACATCTATGTGTGCCAAGGAGAGTTTTATCTGCTTCACATACCTAATCAGATGGTAACAACTCAATAAATTGGAAATTATTATTTTTTCAAATCTATAGCTGGAACCAACACAGATTAAGCAATGTGCTTAAGGTATGTCCTCACAGGCACTAAGTAGCAAACATAATGTATAAATCTAAGAAGCATTTGGGACCTTGCTCCTAACCACTAGGATACACTGATTTCTGATACAATATTAACTACAAAATGAGGGACACGGAAAACATGTGTTTTGAGAATCATGCTATGCTAGTGATTTTTTTTCTTATATAGAGAAATGTAAGCTTTCTCTGTTTAGCAAGGAGGAAAAAAATTATCTGATATAGGTCCAAAGTCTACTCAAATATCTACTTTGACTTTGCTATGAAAGAGGCATGCAGATGAAATCTTAAACAGCCAGAAGCTAATGGTCAACTTTGAGTTTATTATAAACCCCTGCATTCAAGGACTCTACCTTCTTTTATTTCCCAATGTGATCAAAAATAAAGTTAGCCCAGCCAGTGTAGTTCAGTGGTTGAATGTTGGCCCATAAACCAGGAGATCATGGTTCAATTTCCCGGCAGGGCACATGCCTGGGTTCCAGGGTCAATCCCCAGTAGGGGGCATGCAGGAGGCAGCTGATCAAGGATTCTCCCTCATCACTGATGTTTCCATGCTCTCTCCCTCTCCTTTCCTCTCTGAAATAAATAAAAAATATATATTAAGCCTTTCGGCGGGAACCTCCATCTTTTAGTAATTCGCCAAAATGACTAACACAAAGGGAAAAAGGAGAGGCACCGCTATATGTTCTCTGGGCCTTTTAGAAAACATGGAGTTGTTCCTTTGACCATACACATGCAAATCTACAAGAAAGGTGATATTGTGGACATCAGGGGAATGGGCGCTGTTCAAAAAGGAACGCCCCACAAATGTTACCATGGCAAAACTGGAAGAGTCTACAAGGTCATTCAGCATGCCGTGGGCATTATTGTGAACAAGCAAGTCAAGGGCAAGATTCTTGCCAGGAGAACTAATGTACATATTGAGCATATTAAGCACTCTAAGAGCCGAGATAGCTTCCTGAAATGTGTGAAGGAAAATAATCAGAAAAAGGAGGAAGCCAAAGAGATAGGTACCTGGGTTCAACTGAAGCATCAGCCTGCTCCACCCAGAGAAGCACACTTTGTGAGAATCAATGGAAAGGAGCCTGAAGTGCTGGAACCCATTCCCTATGGATTCATGGCATGAAAAATGGGGAAAAAAATAAAAGACTTCTGTGCTGATAAGTATATATATACACTAGGGTTCTTGTCCCAGCATCAAGAAGGGTTCAGGAATCTGGAAAAGGGGCTGTGTGTAGATGACATAGGAATCCAGAAACTAATAAAGAGTCCAGAGACGAGATATAATTTTGAAAGGCATTGGGGGTCAGAGGACCTTCAGCTAAAGGAACTGAAGATCCCCCCCCCTTGTCTAGGACCCTTGCTTTAATTAACACAATTTGTCCTAAGGCAAGGTGGAGATAATACACTTCAAAGGGTAAGGTTTCAAAGGGTACAGAAGCATTGTCAATTTGGGGGAATTAGCCTAGGGCTGTTCAGGTGTTTGGCCAGTAGGAGGCAATAACATGTAGATTAAGATGCCCTTTAACTGTCTGGCAGCCACAATCAGTTTCCTATTCAGGTTTGGGGAAATGCCTTTAGCCATTCCCAACAGGTGACTACATGTGTGACTCAACCCTGTTGAGTCCCCAAGTTTCATCAACCTTTTGATGAAACTCTTAAAATTATGACATGCTGGAATTGGTCTACGGCATATATGTATTTTTTTTTAAAAGAATAAAGTTAATGCCGAAACCGGTTTGGCTCAGTGGATAGAGCGTCGGCCTGCGGACTCAAGGGTCCCGGGTTCGATTCCGGTCAAGGGCATGTACCTGGGTTGCGGGCACATCCCCAGTGGGAGATGTGCAGGAGGCAGCTGATCGATGTTTCTCTCTCATCGATGTTTCTAACTCTCTATCCCTCTCCCTTCCTCTCTGTAAAAAATCAATAAAATATATTTAAAAAAAAAAAAAAAAAAGAATAAAGTTAAATGACCTGTCGCTAATGCTGGTATAAATTCCCAGTAACTAACTCAGCTATTTGGAAGTTACTTATCACTAGAGCATGGGTTTTCTCATCCCCCTTCCCTCTCTTTTCTTAACTACCTACTATTTCTTTATGTCTTTATGTTTCACCATAAGAAAAATACAGCAAACAGAAACAGATTCATAGAGTTCTCTTCTGCTCGCCAGATGGTTGATATGTACCAGGTGAAAAAATGCAGTAAAATAATAGATGCATGCTGCTAAATATCTGCTCAACCTTGCCCCTATAGAATGACGTTAAGAGATTCATGTCAAAAGTGGCATATCATTTACATGTGGTTCAATCAGGTTTTAAGAATTTTCATCCCCCTAATCACAGTTTACATTATTGTATCTCCATTGAAAACACCACTAAGTTTTAAGAGTAATATCTACATAACCAGAAACAAAATATGATGGGATATTTGTACTTTATGGTGTCCCAGGCTTAGTATGTTAGCTCAATTGCTTCCCCGACTTAGGTTTTTTAAAAAAATAGTTAAAGCCTTTTACAAAGATAAACTGAAAGCTCTCTGGATAGGCAGAGTATTTTGTCCTGTTTAAACACCACTGATTTTATTTTTTTGATCAATTAAACTTCCACAGAGCAAGTTAACAAAGGTATCAGGGAACAAAAATACATAATAAATAGTAATATTTAAAAGAGCCACTTGAGGATCGGTCTGTTTAGCCTGGAAAGGGAGAGTGGGTGGGTGTAATAACCGTCTTCTTTATACATTTGAATGTCAGGCCAGTCTGCATGCAAACGCTGATCTCCTTTTCCTCATGCTCTCCTTCTATGTTAGTCCTCCACACTCCTGTCTGTACCAGAAACAGCTGGCCTTTCCAGAGGCCTTTTCCTCTTTGAAGATTCTCTTGACACCCAACCCCACTGGTGAGAGCAAGCGTCCTTTCATTAGCCTCTGTAACAACTCTGGATATACTTCCTTTAGAGCGGTGGTTCTCAACCTTCTGGCCCTTTAAATACAGTTCCTCATGTTGTGACCCAACCAAAAAATTATTTTCGTTGCTATTTCATAACCGTAATGTTGCTACTGTTATGAATTGTAATGTAAATATCTGATATGCAGAATGGTCTCAGACAACCCCTGTGAAAGGGTCATTCGACCGCCAAAGGGGTCGCGACCCACAGGTTGAGAACCGCTTCTTTAGAGCATTGATCAAACTGGCTGTTTTTCTTCCTCACGTTCCAGGAGCAGACATTTTTAATATCCATGTCTAAATTCAGGATCTGATAGAAGGTTTGGCTATTAGGTATGTGTGAGTGAATGAACGGATGAGTGAGTGAATGAGCAGCGTACAGAGGCAGAGGAGACGTGCGTTGTGCTGCTCTCACCTGCCCCACACCAATGGTTGGGATTACAGAGACACAGAAATGACTTCCAGAACAGTCGAGCAGGATGCGGACTACCTTTCAAGGAAGTACCTTTAAAATGATAGTCTTTCGTGTGTGGAGCCTTGCATTTGGAGGAATTTGAAGTAGATAACTTCTAAAATACCTTTCCATTACTTTTTGGGTCCTTTCTTTTTAAGCAGGACATTTTATAACAGTTTGCATTCGTTATACCCAGGCCTTTTGAACAAATCTATTTCACATTCAAATTCTACTTCATAGGCAAGTAGTTATTTTATTTTTTATTAATACCCAATTTACAACTATGTATTTGTTATTAATGTTTTAAAGTTAATCCTTTAATTTTTTCTTCTAGTTATAAGTTGAAAAATTTACTTGAATCTTGTCTAATGTCAAAATCTGTAGGCATATATTATACTTTAGGTGTTCCTAGATTTCTATGGTTTTTGCAGTAAAAATACATTGCTTTGAATATATTCATATTATTTAAATATCTTCTGCTACATTTTCTGTTTGTCTACTGAAGTTATGAATATGTTTAAAATTCTAATTTGTATCAAATACTTAAGATGAGCAATTCTCTTTAGTCATTAGATACCTTTGACACTCATCAATAATACAAACTACTTGGGATGAAGCATTAATAAAGAACTAAAATCTCTGAGCCGGTTTGGCTCCGTGGACAGAGAGTTAGCCTCCTGACAGAAGGGTCCTAGGTTGATTTCAGCAAGGGCACATGCCTGGGTTGTGGGCTCGATCCCCAGTAGGGGGAGTGCAGGAGGCAGCCGATCAATGATTCTCTCTCATCATTGGTACTTCTATCTCTCTCTCCCTCTCCCTCCCTCTCTGAAATCAATAAAAATATATTTTAAAAAAAGAATTAAAAAAACAACTGTTGTCACCTACATAACATGTGGTGGTTTTAAGAATTAGGTCATATTTTATTTCTCTTGTAAAATATTTTCTCATATTTCTAATTATCCAGATTGACTGTGTCTGATAATTATCATCTTCATTTGTATATGTTCTCTCCAAGTAAATCCTAAGGTACTTGAAGCCAAAATATTTTCTTGCGTATTTCACTAATAAGTTTTTCCTCTACTTTCTCACTTGAATTTCTATTAGTCTGGTATCACACATTTTAAATTGATTCTCACTCTCTCTCAAGTCCTATCAGGAGTAATTCAGTACCCCCTTTTTCTTCAAAAACATTGTGGAATTTTTATCATGAACTTTGTTATCACTATAATTGCTTTATTTTTTTAATTCTTTACTGTTGAAAGTATTGATTATGAGTTGTTGTTATAGTCATTAGGGAGCACAACTTTCTTCTGCAAACACCAGCCACTTTTAAGAAAAAAATAATATGTGAAATAACTATCTAAACTCAAAAACCAATGCAGCATGTTAATCCTGATTATGTGAGACCTAATAATATACAGCTCAATAAATGATCCAGTTTAATCAGTAGCACTATTTAGAGAATATAAATGTCACTTTAAAAATCTTTTAATATATGAACTAGATGCATTGACCATAGTCACCCAGAGTTCAAGGATCGGTCAGCATTAAATACTAACAGAATAATAAAATGAGTGATAAACTTTCAAAATAAAATTTCTTCCAAAAGTGGTCAGGTAAATACTGCACACATTGCAAAAATTTCTATGAAAAATAAAATATTAATTTTCCAAAACATTTGGGAGTATGCATTTTCTTAAAAAAGAAAAAAGGAACTGAACTTGAGGCTTCTTCTTCACCATTGATTGATGTACTGATCAAAACTGTTACCAACATTTATAAATGAAAGGTTGTAAACTGATTTGTAAGATGTCATTTATGATTCTCATAATGAGGGCTTGCAATGCCTTACTCTGCTTTTCAGATTTATAGCTTTTTCAGATTCACTACCTGGAACATAGCCTCCAAACTAATGCTCAAAAGTTGAAGTGCATTCATTTGACAGTTATGTGTGAAGTAAAGCAGCAGATTATAAGAAGCAAAAATTCTGAAACTATCAAAGGATACCAGAAGAGAAAGAATGCGGAAAAGATGATGATAGACCCAGGAAGACCGTAAAAGTTGTGCCCATTATTAATGTCTGCAGAGAGCCCAAGAGATTGCTATAGACATCCTTGTTTCCCAGACCTGCTGGTCACTAATGTTTATCACAGAGGGACAGAGTCATCAATAACATTTTCTATTTGCTATGTTTGAAGGGACATAGAGATGTGTAATTCACTTTGGATAAATTTCAACTGTAATGGTGAAATGCCCCAAAATGTTGTTCTTTAGTTAGAGACTGTAACCATTATTTTTTCCAGGAAATTTTTTTACCATGTGTTGTCTGCCCAAAATAATTGATGAGTAGAACACCCACATTCAACATAGAACTTTTGTACAGCTTGACTAAATTATTACAAACTACTCATTGGCATATTATTAATTAGATAACATTATAAGCTTTTGAATAAATCCCAAGTAGTTGATGAAGATGGAACATGTCTAATTAGATCCTCAGTTTACTAAATGATCTTATATTTCAGTTAAAGTTTATTAAATGGATAGCATATATCAAATCTATATGTTATGATATGATGAATATTGAAGATTAATTGAAATGACTATTTTGTTAATGCCATAGACATAATTGAACTTTATCTAAGAAAAGATTATTTGGAAAACTGTTAAAGTGGTAAGGAAGACTTTATTCAGGATTACTTTGATAAGTGTCTAGACTATCACAATAAGGGAGAAAAATAAAACTCAATGCAAAGTACAATAAAGAAAGTAGAGATTTATCTCCAAAGATCACTGTGTGAGGACGGTAGATGAGAAAATACTAGGAGGAAACATCAAGAGTAGAGCAATTCTTGCTAAACTGACTTAAAATTCTAGCTGAAGGCAGGCCAGGATGATCAGATAATAAGATTGGGGAATAAGGAATTTGATGATATATCTAAGGTGATCAGATATCCAGGGTAAAGGAAATTGATTTAACATGATTCGTGCTGCAGTGGAACTAGACTAGTCAAAGGCAGGACAGAAGACAAGGCTCAGAGGAACTCTCTTAAGTGTGGTCAATGAGACAGTGTTTGACAACTGTGACATTAATTTATATATTTGTTTTAACTTAGTTAATATAAAGTATAAGGCATTTGCTATTTTTGAGGTGACTTTAAAGACAATTTCATATTTTCAATCCAGGTAACTACACTCAATATTAGTCCATTTTTAGATACAAATTTGAAAGAAGTCTCTCATTAGGTTTGTATTGTTTACAATTATATGTTCCTTTTGCCCTAGCCAGTGTGGCTCAGTTGGCTGAGCATCTTCCCAAGTACTGTTTGGACTCCTGGTCAGAGTACATGCTGGGTTGCAGGCTCATCTCCAGTAAGGGGCGTGAAGGGGGCAGCCAATCAATGTTTCTCTCTCTACTCTCCCTTCCTCTTTCTTTCAAAAAAAAAATTAATAAATAAATAAAAATTATGTTCCTTTTATTTATTTTTTTTAAAAAATTACTATTGAAAGTATCATGTATGTCCCCTTTTGCCTCCAATTGACCTTTCTAGCTTGCCCCCACGCCCTCCACCAACCCCTTTCCCTCCACCAACCCCTCCCCCCACAGCCTCAGGCCTTCACCACCCTACTGTCTGTGTCCATGGCTATGCATATATGCATGAAAGTTCTTTAGTTGACCTCTTCCACCCAACCACCTTCACCTTCCCTGTGAGATTCAACAGTCTGTTCCATGCTTCTATCTCTCTGGATCTATTTTGTTCATCAGTTTATTTAGTTCATTAGATTCCACATATGAGTGAAATCATGTGATACTTATCTTTCTCTAACTAGCTTATTTCACTTAGCATAATACTCTCCAGGTCCTTCCATGCTATCTCAAAGGGTAAGAGATCCTTTTCTTCTTTACTACTTCCTAGTATTTCATGGTTTAAATGTACCACGGCTTTTATATCCACTCATTTACCAATGGACATTTGAGCTGTTTCCATATCTTAGCTATTGTAAATTGCACTTGTATAACATAGGGGTGCATGACTTCTTTCTGATTGGTGTTTCAGATTCTTAGGATAGATTCCTAGAAGTGGGATCACAGGGTCAAATAGCAGTTACGTATTTAATTTTTTGAGAAAAGTCCATATTGTTTCCCATAGTGGCTGCAAAGGTCTGCATTCCCAGCTGCAGTGTACTAGTAGAGCTCCCTTTTCTCCACATCCTCGCCAGCACTTGCCATTTGTTGATCTGTTGATGTTAGCCATTCTGAAAGGTGTGAGTGATTCCCCATTGTAGTTTTAATGTGCATCTCTCTGATGATCAGTGACTTAGAGCAATTTTTATGTCTCTTAGCGACCTACGTGTCCCCTTTGGAGAAATGTCTACTTAGAGCCTTTGCCCATTTTTTAATTAGATTGTTAGTCTTCCTTTTGTTAACTGGTATGAGTTTTTAATATATTTTTTATATTAACCCTTTATCACATGTAATATTGCCAAATATGTTCTCCCATACAGTGGGCTCCTTTTTGATTTGTTGATGGTTTCTTTTGCTGTGCAGAAGCTTTTTATTTTGATGAGGTCCCATTTGTTTATTTCTCCTTAGTTTCCTTAGCCCTAGGAGGTGTAGCCACAAAATTATTGCTACAAGAGATAGCTAAGATTTTGCTGCCTATGATTTATTCCAGGATTGTCATGGTTTCATGTCTTACATTTTACTCTTTTATCCATTTTGAGTTTATTCTTATGTATGGTGTAAGTTGGTGATCTAGTTCTTTCTTTTCTTTTCTTTTTTTTTGTGCATATCGACGTCCTACCTTCCCTACCCATCATTTGAGGGGGAGAGACTTTTCTTGACTCGATTGTATCGTCCCTTCGCCTCCGTATGTCAATATTATGATGTAGTGGCTTAGGGTCGATTTCTGGGGGTTCTGTTCTGTTCCATTGATCTATATGCCTGTTCTTGTGCCAGTACTAGGCTGTTTTGAGTATAGTGGCTTTGTAGTATAACTTAATGTTGTGGAGTGCGAGCGACAGAATGACCAGAACTCCAGACTGAGTAAAATTTAGAGAGCCTTTATTGACTGGCCAGTGGAAGCTCCTCCACTCGGGAAACCCAAGAGAGAAGCAGCCACGACCATCTGCAGAGTCCAATATTTAAAGGGGACAACTACATCCGTGTTCAGGTTCCCATAGCAAGAGAAGCCAGGTTACAAAAGCTAATTGCGTAGTTTTAGCCAAGCTATTCATCCTCCTCCTGTTATTCATTTCTGGGTAACTTAAAGGTCAGGACTATTCTTAATTTTGATCTGTCTGTTCTTTGTAGGCCGTAGCTCAGGTGTGTGAGCTCAGTTCCTAGAAAATTTGTACAGGCTGTCAAGCTGCTGAGGTGGCTAGGTAATTAAGCAGGCCTAAAAAATTTTTCTACTCTGTAACACAGTGATGGCGAACCTTTTGAGCTCGGCGTGGCAGCATTTTAAAAAACCCTAACTTAACTCTGGTGCCGTGTCACATATAGAAATTTTTTGATATTTGCAACCATAGTAAAACAAAGATTTATATTTTTGATATTTATTTTATATATTTAAATGCCATTTAACAAAGAAAAATCAACCAAAAAATGAGTTCGCCTGTCACCTCTGACACGTGTGTCATAGGTTTGCCATCACTGCTGTAACACTTAATAGCTGGTATTGTGATCCCTCCAACTTCATTCTTCTTTCTCAAGGTTGATGCAGCTAATCAGGGTCTTTTTTGGTTCCATATAAATTTTTTAAGTATTTTTTTCTAGATCTGTGAAATATGTCCTTGGTATTTTAATGGGGATTGCAGTGAGTCTGTAGTTTGCTTTGGGTAGTATGGACATTTTAATTATGTTGATTCTACCAAACTATGACCATGGTATATTCTTCCATTTGTTTATATTTTCTTCTATCTCTTTTTCCAATGTCCCATACTTTTCCAAGTGCAGGCCTCCTTGGTTAAGTTTATTCCTATGTATCTTAATTTTTTTGTTGCAATGATAAATGGGATTATTTGTTTAGTTTCTCTTTCTGAGAATTCATTATTAGTGTATAAAAATGCCATCAATTTATGGGTGTTAACATTGTATCCTGCTACATTGCCGAATTCATTTATTAAAGCTCGTAGATTTTGGTGTTCTTTAGGGTTTTCTGCAAATAATGACTGTTTTACTTCCTCCTTTCTAATTTGGATGCCTTTTTATGTTTTCTTCTTGTCTGATCACTGTGGCTAGCACTTCCCACTGTGGCTAGTACTGTGTTGAGTAGGAGTGGTGAAAGCGGACATTCCTGTCTTGCTCCTGTTCTTCAGGGAAAGAGTTTTAGTTTTTGCTCATTGAGTATGATGCTGACTGTAGGTTTGTCATATATGGCCTTCATTATGACGAGGTATGATCCCTCTATTCCAACCTTGCTGAATGTTTTCATCAAAAATGGGTGTTGGGTTTTGTTGAATGCCTTTTCTGCATCTATTGATATGATCATGTAATTTTTGTCTTTCAATTTGTTTATGCGATGTATCACATTTATTGATTTGCGAATATTATGCCAGCTTTGCATCCCTGAAACAAATCCCACTTGGTCATGGTGTATAATCTTTTTAATATATTGCTAGACCTGATTTGCTAATATTTTGTTGATGATTTTAGTATCTATGTTCATCAGGGATATTGGCCTCTAATTCTCTTTCTTTGTAGTGTTTTTATCTGGTTTTGGGATTAGGAGAATGCTAGCCTAAGAGAAAATCTTAGAAGTTCCTTCCTCTTGGATACTTTGGAATAGTTTGAGGAAGTTAGGTGTTAATTCTCCTTTGAATGTTTGTTTCATCTTTCCTGTGAAGTCTTCCGGAACAGGGCTTTTATTTGCTAGGAGGTTTTTTTTTTTATTACTGCTCAATTTCATGAACAGTTATTGGTCTATTCAGGTTTTCTGATTCTTCCTGATTCACTTTTGAAAGATTGTATTTTTCTTGGAATTTGTTCATTTCATCTATATTGTCCAGCTTATTTGCATATAGTTCATAGTATTGTTTTTTAAATCCTTTGTATTATTGTGGTGTCAGTATTACTTCACAGCTTTTATTGTTTATCTTATTTATTTGTGTCCTCTCTCTTTGTTTCTTGATGAGTCTGGCTAATGGTTCATTAATCTGTTTATCTTTTCAAAGTACCAGCTCTTGGTTTCACTGTGTTTTTAGTCTCTATGTCATTTATTTCTGCTCTATTCTTTATTATTTCCTTCCTTCTACTTGCTCTGGGCTTTTCTTGTTGTCCTTTTTCTAATTCTTTAACTTGTAGGGTTAAATAGTTTATTATTAATTTTTCTTGTGATTTTTGTTTGTTTGTTTGTTTGTTTTTTTGAGATGGGCCTGTAGTGCTATTAACTTCACTCTCAGGACTGCTTTTGTTGTGTCCTAGAGATTTGGGGTTGTTGTGACTTCATTTTCATTTATCATCAGGAAGCTTTTTATTTCTTTCTTGATCTCATTGGTAACCTATGTCTAAATATTAATTTTGTATCCCACTATTCTACTAAGTTCATTTATCAGTTCTTCTAGTTTTTGGTGAAATCTTTTGGGTTCTCTATATATAGAATCATGTCATCTGCAAAAACTAACAGTTTTACTTCTTCCTTTCCAGTTGGATGCTTTTTATTATTTCTTCTTTTCTGATTGCTCTGGCCTTAATATCAATACTATATTGAACAAAATAGTGAAAGTAGATAAACTTATCTTGTTCTTAAGGAAAATGATTTTAGATTTGCAACATTGAATATGATGCTAGATGTGGGTTTTATTGTATTGAGGTATGTTCCCTCTATTCCCACTTTGCCATAAATGGATGCTACATTTTGTCAGATGCTTTTAGTGCATCTATTAATGTGACAGTATGACTTTTACCCTTGATTATGCATACGTGGTACATCACAATAATTGACATGCCAATATTGAATCAACCTTGAATCCCCAGAATAAATCCCACTTGATTGTGATGTATAATTTTTCAATGTATTGCTTAATTCAGTTTGGCAATATTTTGTTAAGGGTTTCTGGCTTCTATGTTTTTGGCATCATAATGGGCAAAAATATCCTCTTTTTTTTGCAATGTCTTTTTCTGGTTTTGGAATCAGGATACTGCTGACCTTAAAATGACCTCAGAGCCTTCCCTCCTCTTAAATTTTTATAGAATAGTTAAAAAAAAAACACACAAACAGTTGTTAATTCTTTGACTGTTTGGTAAAATTCACCTGTGAAGCTATCAGTTCAGAATTGTTTTGTCTTGGTAGTTTGATTACTGATTTGATTTTGTTAGTAGTTATCAGTTTGTTCAGACTTTGTTTCTTCTTGATTCAATCTTGGAATACTATATGTTTTTAGGAATTTATCCACTTCTTGCAGATTTTCCAATTTGTTGGCAAATAATTTCTTGGAGTGTTTTCTTATAATCTGTTGTATTTTCATAGTGTCAGTTGTCACTTTTCTTTAATTTCTAATATTATTTATTTAGCTCTTCTCTCTTTTTTTCTTGGTGAGTCTGATTAAAGATTTACTGATTTTGTTAATCTTTTCAAAGAACCAGCTCTTAATTTTATTTAACTTTTGAATTTTTACACTCTGTTTCATTTATTTCCACTTTGATCTTTATTATTTCCTTCCTTCTACTCACTTTGTGCTTTGTTTGTTGTTCTTTTTCTAGTTCCTTAGGGTATAAGGTCAGATTGGGATTTTTGTTGTTTCTAGAGTTAGTCTGTCTCACTATGAATTTCCCTCTTAGAACTTTTTTCACTATGTCTTATTTGGGGTCAGGGTGTTTTAATTTTCATTTGTCTCAAGGTATCTTTTGATTTTTTTCTTGATCTTGTTGTTAACCTCATTCATTGTTTACTAGCATGTTATTTAGCCTCCATGTGTTTGTGTGTTTTTCAGTTTTCTACTTGTAATTGATTTCTAGTTTCATACCATCATGGTCAGAGAAGATGCTTCATATGATTTAAATATTCTTAAATTTATGGAGATTGTTTTGTGGCCTAACATATGGTCTATCCTGGAAAATGTTCCATGTGTACCTGAAAAAAATGTATATTCTGCTTCTTTAGGATGAAATGCTATACAAATATCAATTCCATCCATTCTCGTCTAAGGTGCCATTTAAGTCCACTGTTTCCATGTTGACTTTTTGTCTGAATGGTTAATCAATCCATTGATGTCAATGGGTGTTACAGTTGTTTATAATAACTGTATTACAGTCAATGTCTCCCTTTATGTCTATCAATTTGCTTTATAAATTTAGGTGCTCCTACATTGAGTGGGTAACTGTTTACAGCGGTTATATTCTCTTGTTGAATTGATCCCTTGATCATTAGGTAGTGTCCTTTATGGTCTCTTGTTAAAGCCTTTGTTTTAAAGTGTATTTTTTCCTTATATAAGTATAAGGCTTGCATTCTCCTCAGAAAAAAGTCTACATCTTTCAGCTTTTCCAGCTGCAATTGCTGCAATCATTATACTGGAGCTCTGTTTTTGTGGTAGTAACTTGTGAGGGAAGAAAAGCCTTCAATAGTCATCTGATTAAATCTCAGTCCTTCACTGGGCCTGTATCTTGAGGATGTGACCCTTGCAAGTTTTCAGTTTTGCTTTTATTTTTTCCCCAGCCTCCTGCTCACTTCTATGGCACCAGCATTCTTGATTTATATTCTTGAAGACTTGGCCCCCTCCTGCTGACTATATATTTCTTTTTCTCTCCCTTAGATGAGACAGGTAGAGTGGCAGTTGCTAGATTGGGAAGGAATCTCCTCCTCAAGTTGTGAATTATGGTCAGAATGGAGCTCTGGCACAGAGTTACTTAATAGAGAGCAGAAATTTTTCCTTATTTTATTTATGGAGAAAATTCTCCATAAATAAAATATATATAAATTCATCTCAGAGAGGAAGGGAGAAGGAGAGAGAGAGAGAAACATCAATGATGAGAGGGAATCATTGATCGGCTGCCTCCTATGTGCCCCCTACTGGGGATCGAGTCCTACAACCTGGGCATGTGCCCTTGACCAGAATCAAACCCGGAACCCTTCAGTCCACAGGCCAATGCTCTATCCACAGAGCCAAACCAGCTAGGGCATGAAAAGATTCTTAATGGATGTTTCAATGGTTATTTTTTCTGACTACCATACTACATTTTAGAAACCCCTAAATACTTTTGTAGACACCTTTTAAATTCTTAAAAGTACAATAAGCTCTTCATCTGTTCAATTATCTACATCACACACACACACACACACACACACACACACACACACAAAACAAATTAATGTAACTTCATGCACCTGCATCATATAAGACTTTTAACTCCTCAAGGTCAAATATTTATTTTATCATCATATCATCAGCACCTAGAACTTAAGCTTAGTGAATATTTCTATGAGCTATACTAATAAATCTGTCCTATTTCCTTCATGATACTTTGACAAACAAATACCTCTATATGGTCACATAAGAATGGATTAGAATGGGGGGGGGAGGCTGAAATATAATAGGTTTTACGTACTAAATCTTGAAAGGGTTCATTTCATACCTTATTGATGTGTAATATCAATTTTATAAATATGGAAATATGTGTCTGTCTATAAAACCACCAAATTTATACAATAGAGAATGAAATTCCAGGTACTCTCAATATCATCACAAATCTAAATCATGTTGAGCAGGAATTTTCCTTATTTTATTTATGGAGAAGATCTGCACTGGCACTGTTGCACTTTATCATTACTAGAGGCCCGGTGCACGAAATTTGTGCACTCAGGGGGGTGTCCCTCAGCCCAGCCTGCACTCCCTTGCAGTCCAGGAGCCCTTGGGGGATGTCTGACTGATGGCTTAGGTCCGCTCCCTAAGCCATCAGCCAGACATTTTTAGCGTGGCCGCAGAGGCAGGAGAGGCTCCCGCCACCACTGCTGCACTCGCCAGCCTTGAGCCTGGCTTCTGGCTGAGTGGTACTCCCCCTGTGGGAGAGTACTGACTATGAGGGAGCAGCTCCTGCATTGAGCAGCTGCCCCCTGATAGTCAGTGCACATCATAGCAACTGGTCAACCAGTCAACTGTCTGCCCCCTGGTGGTCAGTGCACTTCATAGCAAGCAGTTGAGCAGTCTTAGCATATCATTAGCATATTACACTTTGATTGGTTGAACAGATGAACAGACAACCAAACACTTAGCATATTAGGCTTTTATTATATAAGATTATTAAACATTGTAACCTGCAATATTTTGATTCACTTTTATGGTCTCCTTTATCAGGTTAAATTATTTCTTAAATTTAATTGTAAAATGAAATCAGCCATTCACTAAATTATGTATCATAATCTTGGAATAGAATACTTCATACTTTTCATATAAACCTAGAGAAAGATATAATAAACAACTTTCAAGACAAATAATTTAGGATAATATAGTTGACTAAAAATAATGTTTAACTAACTCAATATAATATAATATATTGTTATGATAACCTTTGGCTTATAGATTTGTTATCCAGACTAAAAAACAAAGTGTTATAGTGCCATCTCCTGGAAAGTTTAATGATATGGATGATGAGGTATAATTTATTAAGAGATAATTAATAAGTAGTTCATGTTAATCAAAACTACAAGGAAGGGGGGAAGAGAGAGATAAATCTATAGATTATATGTCTGTGAGCAAAAACAACATTTTTTAATATAGAGTAAATATGATGTTAATATTTAACCCTTATGACATTATTTCTTTACTTTTTGAAACATAAATGTACACCACAAATTCCTTTAATGTTAATATTAAGGACATGTGCTGAGGTTATAAGCAGAAAAGATTAATCATCTCACTTCATGAGATTAACTTCTATCTAAAGTCAGTTATAATTCTTACTTTGTAGGAGTTCATGCCACACCCTCCCTTTTAAAAATCCTACAGCAGTTTTAAAAATAATTAAAATAAGATTTGCCATAGAAGTCATTAGAATCATATGTTGAGAGTGTGCCAGTTTGTTGACAATAGTTTTCTGTGCATGCATATTATTCCCAAACCTAAACTTTCTCTTGTTTAAAATTTTATTTCTTGAATAAAAATTCTGCAACGGCTTCTTCAGAAATATGTTTTTTATGTTTCCCTATAGAAAAGTTATTTTTGAGCTATTGAATTCTCTGTGCTCCATATTTAAACAATTTCTTAATTTTCTATCAATGGAGTTATTATTCAGATGTGCATTTTTACTTTACTTACTTGTAGTGTCTTAAGTGATTTTTGCTAATTTGTGTGAATTTTTAAATTTTTTACATTATTTTAAGAAATATTATATTGAACTAGGTATACAACAAATTTTGTTGCACAAATTACTATTTTGATTTCACATTCATTTTTTATAGTAAGTATACTATTCACTTCATTCTTATAACACCATTATTTGATATTATATAGGGAATATTATAAAAATTGCTATCTTACACTTACAAAAAATTATATTAATGATAATAGTGATTGACCCCTTATTATGACTTTACAGTTGACAATATGGAAAACTACAAATATACAATATGCAATATAATAAAAACTAAAATAGACAATGCATAACTTATCCAGGTTTTCAATATAAATTATTTATCAAACAACCATAAAATATAAAAGTACACAATTATCATTGGTTACAGTTATCTCTCACTTTTCAAATGTTTGCCTTACTCCACTTCACTTTTATAAAAGACCTACATTAGTACCATTTTTAGCTAAACAAAAGAGATCCCAAGAGGAATGTTGCTTTTTAAAATAAAAGGCGAAAGTAGTGCTCAGCATTCGATTTGCAGTGAGCTGTTACAGAGGCAGCACACAGACTGAACAGCGAGAGTGGCACCTCTAAGCTCCTTCTCCTGGCACTTCCCTCGGTATCTGAGAGTCAAGCTGCCATAGGTTTGAGCTGTCTGTGAGCACCTGTGCTTTACCTTAATTTATTCTGAGCATCCATTGGCAAGATGTGTCCTAAGGTAATTGCTTCTTCGTTTTACACAAGTTTGGCTTACGAAAGGTTTCATAGCAATGTCCTACTTTGCATAGTGGAGGAAAACCCCATTAGATACTTGTTTCTGTGTTCAGAAACTATGACGATAGTAGTTGAACAAGAATAAATGGAATTTAAACTTTGTTAAGTTTTAATCCTTTAAAACCTATTGAAGTTAATTATGGAATAATTTATATACAATGTACCACATCTATATAAAGTAGACAATTTATGGAGTGTGTTTTTTAACTTTTCTTTACTGTTTTCCTTAAGTATTACAGATGCCCTCTCTTCTTCCCCATTGGCCCCTCCACCTCACATCGGATCCCCCTCAAGCTTTTACTGCACTATTGTCTGTGTCTATGGGTTATGCATAGCCTATATAATAAAACCCTAATATGCAAATCGACCAAACAGTGGAATGACCGGTCACTATGACGTGCACTGACCACCAGATGCTCAATGCAGGAGCTGTCCCCTGGTGGTCAGTGTGCTCCCACGGGGGGAACGCCGCTCCTCCAGAAGCTGGGCTCACAGCTCGTGAGTGCAACAGCAGTGGCGGGAGCCTCTCCCGCCTCCACAGCAGCGCTAAGGACCCCACAGGGGGTGTCTGCCTGCCAGCTTACGGACATCCTAAGCCAGCAGGTGGACATCCCCAAGGGTCCAGGACTGCGAAAGGGCACAGGTTGGGCTGAGGGATGCCCCCTTGCAACCCCCCAATGCACGAATGTTGTGCACCAGGCCTCTAGTTTGCATATAAGTTCTTTTTTTAAATATATTTTATTGATTTTTTACAGAGAGGAAGGGAGAGGGATAGTTAGAAACACCCATGAGAGAGAAACATCGATCAGCTGTCTCCTGCACACCTCCCACTGGGGATGTACCCGCAACCAAGGTACATGCCCTTGACCAGAATCGAACCTCGGACCCTTCAGTCCGAAAGCTGACGCTCTATCCACTGAGCCAATCTGGTTAGGGCCATATAAGTTCTTTAGTTAATCTTTTCCCACTCCCACTCTCTCTTTCCCTCTGAGTTCCATCAGTCTGTTCCATGTTTCTATGTCTCTGAATATCTTTTGTTCATCAGTTCATTTTATTCATTAGGTTCCATATGATACTTGTCTTTCTCTGACTGGCTTATTTCACTTAGCATAATATTCTCCTGATCCCTCCATGCTGTCTCAAGAAAAGAAGGGTAAGAGATCCTTCCTTTATACTGCTGCATAATATTCCATTGTGTAGATGCACCACAGCTTTTTTATCCACTCATCTACTGATGGGCACTTGGGCTGTTTCCAGATCTTAACTGTTGCAAATAGTGCTACTAGGAAAATAGGGGTGCATATATTCTTTCTGATTTGTGTTTCAGGATTCATAGACTATATTCCTAAAAGTGGTATAACTGGGTCAAATGGCAATTCCATTTTTAATTTTTTGAGGAAACTCCATTTTGTTTTCCATGGTGGCTGTACCAGTCTGCATGCCCACCAGCAGTGTACATACTAGGGTTTCCTTTTCTCCACATCCTTGCCAGTACTTGTCACTTAGGCAGGCAGCAAAATCTCAGACATCTCTCATAGCAATGTTTGCCGATACCTCTCCTAGGGCAAGGAAAAAAACCAAATGGGACTACATCAAAATAAAAAGCTTCTGCACAGCAAAAAAACAAAAACAAAACCAACCAACATAATGAAAAGGGAGCCCACTGTATGGGAGAACATAGTTGCCAATGATACATCTGATAAAGGGTTAAATTCCAAAAAATATAAAGAACTCATACAACTTAACAAAAGGATGACAAAAGTCCAATTAAAAAATGGGCAAAGGACCTAAATAGACACTTCTCCAAAGAAGACATTCTGATGGCCAAGAGATGAAAAAAATGATCAAAGTCACTAATCATCAAAGAGATGCAAATTAAAACAATAATGAAGTATCACCTCACACCTGTCACAATGGCTGCCATCAACAAATCAACAATTCATTTTGTTTTGACAGCTGTGAACACTGTAGGGGCAACCAGCAAAATCAAAACAGACAACAGCTCCTTCATCTCTGGCATATCCCACCTATCCCTCTACCGCCTGCCTGAAGACACAATCATTTTCTTTTGTCTCCATAGATTAGTCTGTTTTTTGACATAAATGTAATTGAGCAGTATATAATCCTTTGTTCCTAGGTTCAGTCACTAAACAGTGATCCTGACATTCATCTATGTGCTCAGGTTTGCTAGCAGTTTGTTCCTTTTATTGTGCTTATTTAATTTATTAATTTATTCAGTGATTTTTTTTCTGTGCATAAAGGGTACATTTTATTTTTTTTATTATAGTAAGAACGCAACTTAAGATCTACCCTCTTAACTGACTTTCAAGTATGAAGCACAGCATTGTTAGGAGTAGGCAATGTTGTGCAGCAGTTCCCTGGTACTTATTCATCTTACGTAACTGAAATGTGGCTAGGACTCTCATTGTTAATGAAAATGTGCATTGACTTCAGATTTGAATGATACAATTCTGGCTACTGTAAATAGTAGTGTACATGGTTTTATAGGAACATAACTTTTCATTTTCTCTTGGATAAATAGCTAGGGGCAGAAATGCTGGGTCATGAAGTGGGTATATATTTAATGTAACTGCAAAGTCTTTCCTAGATGTATCAGCAAAAAGACCCTTCTTTTCCCCCTGGACTCTAACATGTTCCATTAGCAAATGATTTAAATTTCAATGCAAATTTCATGTATTTGTTTGTTCCCTTCTCCCATTTTAGTGACATGAGATTCTTACCACTCCACATTCTATTTTTAATAACTTTTAGTGTTGTTTTAAGGTAGAATTCAGTATTGTTTTAAAAGGACACATGAATCTAAAAAGTGAGGCTGTTCTTACCTGACGTAAATCACTAAAATTATAGCACTGTTTGTCCTTACTGTCTGCTTTGAAGGTCAAGATTGCATGCTGACAACAAGGGACAGAAGCCACAGCACAAGAACACATGCAACAAGAATGAGCTTAAATGTGATTTTCATAATTAGAAAACACCTTCAAAAAACTCAGTGCATTAATTGAAAGTGCTCTTGGACATGAATATCTCCGCAATATTTATATATACAATCCTTGCATTAGACAAGCCAAATGAGGCACCCAATATACTAAGAATTTTTCTTTACTCATGAAACATGATAAATAGGAATTACCCACCTCCTTAGGAAAATTTATTCCTCAGAGTCAACAGGAAGAAATTTTCAGTCTACAAGAAGATTTTTAAAGGGTTTTTGAAGGCAAAGATATGCTATGCTTTGAACCATGTTACTAGAGGAACAAAAATAACTGATTAAAATGATGTTAATAATCAAACTAATTTTAAATGGTTTCTTTTCAAAAAGCTCTTTAAATCATTTTACATTAATCTCTAAAATAATTGAAAATTTGCATCAATAGTATATTAAATTCAGAAGCCAAATGGGTAATTAAATTTGGATTATTAAGTATTTACCCCAGAGGAAAAGAAATAGTGATGCTAGGACACTATTCCTATGATAGAAGTAAGAGAGAGAAAATTCTATGAATCCAATATTTCAGAGCAGTGATTTGGCTTATTATGATAAACGAGAGGCCCAGTGCACAGAATTCATGTACGGGGTGGGGGGGGAGGAGGATGTCCCTCCGCCCGGCCTGCACCCTCTTGCAATCTGGAACCGCTGGCTCCTAACTGATCGCCTGCCTGCCTGCCTGATTGCCCCTAACCACTCGCCTGCCTGCCTGATCACCCATAACTGTCGCCTGCCTGCCTGATTGCCCCAAACCACTCTGCCTGCCTGCCTGATCGCCCCTAACTGCTCACCTACCTGCCTGATAGCCCCTAACCATCTCTGCCTCTGCCCCCGCCACCACAGTTTCATCCGAAAAGATGTCTGGAATGACGTCCAGAAGGCCATTATGCTGTCTGGTCTAATTAGCATATTATGCTTTTATTATTATAGATAATTTTAAATGGCAGTTTCTTTGGAAATATTTTAATCAATTTTAATTTAATCTAAATAGTCATTTATACTTTATTGTAAATTACTTGAGCCACATTTCACCTTATCCTTTAGCTACTGTCTTTTTTTGTTATTTATTTATTAAATTTACTCTTATTTATCCTATCAAAATGTATACTCTTTTAAGGCAAGTGACTTCAGGACATTGTCAGGATTATCCACATGTCCTAGTGTGATGGTTCATTTTATGTGTCCTCTTGAATAGTCACAGGTATGTATCCTACCAGTTCTATTTATCTGAAGAACCCTGACTAATACACCTGGCTAGTATAGTGTAAATAAATCTGTAAAGCCTTCAAACTTACTTACTGCCAAGAGGGCCTCTCTTTTCAGAAACATCACCATTACACTGATCACACAACCTGAATTCAAGCTTAAAAGCAAAGCAAATGGCCTAGTAGATACTACATGAAAGCCTCATTGAACACTTACGAGCTACATGAACTTGATGAGTTAAATTTTGAGCCACAGTTTCTATCTGTAAAATGATAAGAGTAACCATTGCTTTGCATGGTTTATTGAAGATTATATATTATTACTGAAAGACTCTGAAATCCAGGAATGGGCCAATAAATTGTCAATTTATAGTCATTAGTTTAATCATAGAATTATTATATTGCCAAAATCCCAAAGTCCTGTTCCATAAAGATGGCACTGTTTTTCAATCCATAGAGAGTAAATATTTATGCTCATTTATTTACATAATCTGTCAGAATTTATATTCTAAGAATTTTTTAAATGCAGAATTATTGACACTGATTGAAGACTGTGTGTACCCGATATTTGTAACCACTAGACCAGATGCCTCTGAAGTAAAATAAAACAATGTTGTGTATGTACATAATTAGACAAAATTTACCTTATAAAATATAATAGTCAATCTCATTGACCTACAGAAAAGAGTAATTTAAAATAGTTCCATTTAAATGTGATAATATTGCATAGAAAATACTGAGGTGTTATAATTAAGCCCTTCTATAGTATAATTGAAAATCTCAGATGTTTTTCAGAACTGCTGAATGTTTACTTTTTACATCAGTCATTATTTTCATGATTTATCCATTATGCTCAAGGTCTCGTCAAGATTCCTTTTAAATTTATGGGATCAATTTCAAGCTTAAAAGCATAGTTAGAGACACACCTATATGAACTGCTTTGCTAAAAGTGTGGTGAAGCCACAGTACGTTATATACACTGCACAGTCTCATCCATATAGCCCTGCAAATTAAAGTGTGTGCAGAAGTATTCTTGTAAATTTCTATAGTTTGTCTGTATTTTCACATATCTAAATCAAACATGATTTTCTAAATTTCCTTATCATGATCTAATCCCATTTAACTAATAGATAAGTTGTTATTTTCATCTAACTTTTCTTCCTAATTTACTTCGGAATGAAGCTTGAACCATTTCTCCATTAATTTTATATATTAGTTTAGGCCAGTGGTCTGCAAACCGCAGCTCGGGAGCCACATGCGGCTCTTTGGCCCCTTGAGTGTGGCTCTTCCACAAAATACCACGTGTGGGCGAGCACGTACAGTGCAATTGAAACTTCGTAGCCCGTGCGCAGAAGTCGGTTTTCCAGACATCCTTTCGGATGAAACTGTGGTGGTGGGGGCAGAGGCAGAGGTGGTTAGGGGCGATCAGGCAGGTAGGTGAGCAGTTAGGGGCGATCAGGCAGGCAGGTGAGCAGTTATGGGTGATCTATTTTGAAGAAGTGGTGTTAGAAGTGGGGGGGGTGGACATATAGAGAGGATGAATGAAAGGAGATAGACTAAACGAGTATACAAGACAAGTGTGGATGGGAGAGTTGGAAGGGGTCGACCTTAGCGAACATACCTCAATCAGATTGAGGACATTTTTAGCAAAGGCCAGCTTAGGAGTACCCTAATTAAGTTAATAACAATGTACTTACCTATATAGTTTAAGTTTAAAAAATTTGGCTCTCAAAAGAAATTTCAATTACTCTACTGTTGATATTTGGCTCTGTTGACTAATGAGTTTGCCGACCACTGGTTTAGTCAATGAAATACTGACTCATGTAGTTAATGATGTTGGCCTCTTAGGGTTAGAGTATATTAGAAACCCAGGGTCTTCTAATAAAAATATATGAATAAACATACATATATATGCTGAATAGTTATCAATATATTAACTGAAACATGACTAGTAAACATTAAGACTGGTGTATTCAATTGGTTAATGAATAAGATGAATTTGGTGTCTCAATGTTTACACGAAGACATTCTTGTATAATTACATTTATTCATTCACTATGTAATTTTTGCTATGTGCCTAACATGTACAAGACACAATAACAGAAACTCAATATATATGAAATTTAATAAAGTTATTTAAACTCTAGAAGTCATAATGTGAGGCAATAAAAAGAAATCTTAATAATCAAAAGTCAATACAAATCAAAAGAAAATTTGGATTAGTGTCATAAATCCGAATGTTTATAATCTAAGTGTCTCAGAAACTAACACAGTACATAAAATAAAATCAGAAATCTAGAATGAAAGCACAGAAGAGGATCACATTTCCAAGAACCAAGAACCTTGATGATACAGGTAAGTTAGGTTTTATGCAGTAGGCAATAAGAAAATTACAAAGGTTTGTGAAAACAATGACATAACCAGAGCTATATTTCAAAGCACCAATCCTGCAAAAAAAAATGAAATTATCTTGACTTTAAGGAGACAAGAATTGAAACCAAAGATAAGAAGGTTATTAGAGTCTCTTTTTAATTATCCAAATGAGAAGCAATGAGGGACTAATTCTATAGTAGAGTAATGCAAATCAAGAGACAAAGATAGATTTCAGAGGTAATATGAAGGCAGAATTGACAGGCTTTGGCAATTAGTTATATACCAGCTGTCAGCTAATCCCTAATTTTGTAAGAAAAGTATAATTATGAAAATACTTATCCATTAAAGGCCCACCTTGATTGGAAATACCTGTTATAGCCAAATGTATTCTGGAGGAAGTTGACTATAAGATAATTTTAGAATTGCACTGACTTTCATGAGCTTTTCCTACTTTTTTTATGCAGATGTTTCTTAAATACACTCAGGCATTCCACACTTCTATCTAGGGGTTTCCAATCAGTTTTTCAACCTTTATAGCTAGACACTTTGCTGATATTTTAAAGCTTAAGAGGCCAATATTTAGTTTTTCATCTCCCCGTAATCTGCTGCAACTTCCTATGCTGTCTAGTCCAATTAAAGGCTTCACTGTAAATCTGCTTCCAACACAGGGACAAAACAGAAACTTCTAGTCATTAGTGACAACAAGTACTGTGCTCTCTTGAATTTGGCCCTCCTCCTTTTCAAGAACTTTAAAGGATCTGAGACTGGACCCTACTTTTAAGATAGAAGATGATTCATGCTAACTTTCAGGACAACAGAAAATTTGAGACTCTCACCCTTGCTGGTTTGGCTCAGTGGATAGAGCATTGGTCCCCCAGACTGAAGGGTTTCTGGTTTGATTCCAGTTCAGAGGTTATTTTTCCCAGTTTTAACATGCCAAAGTGCTGAGGAGTAAGAACTACAGGGCAGTTTCTCTGGGATGGCAGGTCCTCTACTCCATTCTGAGTGGTTCCATTTATAGTATTGCTTACAGTATGACTGTGTTATAGTTCTTAACTAAAGCTGACTATAATCTAAACAGAGAGGTGGATGTAAACAAAGTACCAGAGTCGTGCTATTAATTCTGACTTTGAATGTGAGGGCTGGATTCATCAATTTACCTGTAAGGTAAGCCTTAAAAGCAGAAGGATGGAGGTTGTTGCAGGTGGAGGAGAATGTGAAGTGAAAGAACACCTGTGATGAAGACAAGAGTGTGTCTCCTGTAGAAACCTGGTTATTCATTTTCTCAACCCATAAAGTTGTGTTCACCTTATGCTGTATAGCTATGTGGATATAGGCTTTTAGGCCTCAAAATTCAGATATTCCATTATATCTGTGTGCTTAGAACTACTGGTGTTCAGGACACTGACTTACTATTATAGCTCAGAAAGACCTAATCACAACAACAAAATCAGGATTTCAATTTGTTTATTTGTAATAAGAAGTGTAACAGTGGATTTGATATTTCTAAGTTGGAATTCTTCAAATTTATTGTGTGTGCAGCTTCCATCTGATTCTCTCCTGTCACCCCTGTTGTATTTGGAAGGCAAGGACAACCAATGTGAACATAAAGCTAATGCTATTTGCTGTGATGTGAAAATGTAATCCTTTCCTCTGACTCAAGAGTCTCAAGGTTATGTTGTTGTTACTGTTGTTTGGTTAACTTTTTTTATGCAGATGTTTCTTAAATACACTCAGGCATTCCACACTTCTATCTATAGTTTTCCAATCAGGTTTTCAATATTTATAGCTAGACACTTTGCTGGTATTTAAGCCATTATTTCATCCCCATAAATAATGTTGCAATGGCTATCTTCTCTGCATAATTTTTAGAATAGAATCACTGGGTAACTTAGGTTCAATTTCACCCAAAGATATTTTTTCATTGATTTTTACTGTAGAGATAGTGGAAGGAAGGGAGAGGGGGAGAGAGCAAGAGAAACACTGATGTGAGAAAGACACTTCGATTGGTAGCCACCTGCACATGCCCTGACCAGGTTGTAGTCAACTTTAGTTAAGAACTATAACACTGTCATATTGTACGAAATACTATAAATGGAACCACTACAGAATGATGTCAGAGGACCTGCCATCTCAGAGAAACTGGCCTGTAGTTTTTACTCCTCAGTACTGTGGCATGTTACAACTGGGCAAATTAACCTTTGGACTGGGCCAAACCAACATTGTATTGCAAGCAGCTGTTTGCCAAGGTCACAAGAAAGCAGATGTTATGACTACAAGACTATAAATTAAAGACATTCTTTAGAACTACCACCACTATGTTAGCTTACCTGTACCCATAGAAATGCCTTCCTTCTATTCATTTAATCAGTCCTCTTCCCTTCCTCATATATATCCTTGGCCTTCACCTCCTAATCAGAACACTGGGTTTCTGCCTGAACCCAGGCTCCCAGAATAACTATTCTTTTGCATCATAATTAAACTTGTTGCCTCCCACTTTGGCCTTTTATTTTTAATTTAACAATATGCATGATCCAAACAGTATATTGAAGGGTGCCTTGCAGATAGAAGTAATTTCAAAAATATATACTGAATCAATTAGAAAAAATTGAAGATTCTTTATTGGGCCTTGACTCACATAAAATTATAGAGTAACTTGAGATTAGATGTGTTCCCTTCCATATATTTTGTTCTTAACAGTAAAAAAATAAGACACATACAAAATGTATAAATCACAAATAGGAAATATATATATATGCATAGAGAGATTTATGAAAATATGTAAACTTCAATTTAAGGTGCTGCTTATCACCTAAGCATTGACAAATATAAAAAAGACTCCTAATATCTTTATTAAAAGCTGCATAATATTTCATATTGAAATGTCACATTTTATTTAGTAATCACTCAAGTGTTGACTATCCAAGTTATTTCTGCAATTTCATCATCATAAATAATGTTGCAATGGATATCTTCTCTGCATAATTTTTAGAATAGAATCACTGGGTAAAAGGGTGGGTGCACTTAAAATATAGATGCATATGTCTAAATTTCTTTCAAAATAACTTTGAGTGTTAACTCAATTTCCATTAGCAGTATATATAAACTAGCAGTATATATCTCACTGGGACTTTATTAGTATCATTATATTTTTTAAATAATTTTAATTCAATACATTTAAAAAGTTTTTTTTTATTTTCCATTGTTCATTTTAATCTTTTGCTAAATTTGGGGTTAAATTTTCACTTGTGTATCAGTAGTATGTATTTCTATTTTTGTAATTTTTCTATTCATTGTCTTTACTGTTTCTGTCTGATTCTTAGAGGGGTTTGTACTAGTGACTTCTATGAAATTTATATATTAAAAGTATCAACATTAGAAGTGTGCTGCTTTACAATTTTATGTAATTACAACAATGTATCTTTTTTCCTTTGAGAAAGAAACAAATAATTACAAATTTTAAAAATACTTATTGTTACAAAAAACTAAATAAGTATTCATCTATGTTGTTGTTTTTTGATTTATATGTATGCTTTAATTTACTTGGAATATATTATTTTGCAGGAGAGAGCTATGACTGCAAATATTTATCTAGTTTTCCATATGTCATTTATTAAAAAAACACCATTTCCAATGAATATGAGCTCTTCCTTTATTTTATATTAATTTCTATACAAAGATTTAACATGTTAATTTTCTACACACACCACAGTCTCAGGACTCTTTCATTCTATTGTCAATCTGTCCTTACAGGAGTTAAATAAAATGTTTTATTTTTTCTTTTAAATATTTTTTGTATCTAGTAAGACAAATACCCTTTATGTATTTCCTTTTTAAAAAATGCATAACATTCATGTCTCATTATTCTTTAAGTAATACATGGTAGGTTTACAGTTGTTCATATGGAAACTATGACAATAATTAATCCTATACTAATAAAAGACAAACATGCAAATTGACCGTACTTTCACTACACCTTAAGCCATGCCCACCAGCCAATCAGAGCGACTATATGCAAATTAACCCAACCAAGATGGCGGCCGACAGCCATGGAGCTGGAGCGAGCAGGAGGCTTGCTTGCTCCAGTGATGGAGGAAGCCAAGGTTCCCCGCCTGTTGTGGCCCGGCTCTGAGCTCCACTGAAAGCAACAAAGTTTCAATTATAGAAGGTAAACAAACCCCAGATACCTGCTTTCAGCCAGCAGTGGCCATGGAGCTGGAGCAAGCAAGAGTGGGTTGCCCCTGGCAATGGAAGAAGCCAAACTTTCCACAGGCCTCCGCTAAAGGCAACAAAGTTTCAATTATAGAAGGTAAATAAATCCTAGAATAAAAAAAAGAAAAGAAAAAAAGGAGAGGCTGGGAGCTTACTTCACCTGGGTGCTTGGCCAGCCTGAAAACGGCCCTCAGCCCCTCACCCAGACAGGCCAGGCACCCCAGTGAGGACCCCCCCCAACCCTAAAGGGGGTATGGCCAGCCTGAAAACCTCCATATCAGCCCCTCACCCAGGCTGGACAAACCTCCATAGGGTGAGGGTCCCCAATGGGATGGACATCCTCCGAGGGGTCCCACACTGCAAGAGGGCATAGGCCGGGCTGAGGGACCCCCCGAGTGCACAAATTTTTGTGCACCGGGCCTCTAGTAAGTAATAATATGAGAATAAACAGTTTCAGGTACTCACAATTATAAACCTACTTTTGCCTCACCCTGTATTTTTGGTGACAGCCCATATTATCTCTTGGGAAAGAATATTATCCTAAAACACCATAGAATTTCCAGGTGCTGTGTTTTTAGGCATAAAAATATAAATCTTCCCCCATAGGCCAGTCTCTAAATCAATAACCCAGCTATTTTTAGATGCTATAATGAATAATTTCTGAAGCTGTATCAGGTGATATAAAGTAAATTTTAACTTTTTTATCGGGTATGGAGCTAATGCTCACTAAAGTCTCTTTTAAAATAACAAAATATGAGATAAAAGATAAAGTTTCTAATACAGAAAAGTGCTGAGGACCAAGAAACAAACAGTATAGACAATAAGAGTTGTTAATTATGACAAAGTTTAATAGTCTTCAGTGGAGAGCTTGAAGAGCTGATTTCTTGGAGGTTTGGAAAGAGTGGAGTCTTTCCAACCGAGACATGTCTAGGGCTCGTGTGATCTCAGACTACCAACCTTAGGCATTCACTAAGCAAGGTTCTGCTGCCTGAAATGAGACTACCTTCTTTGGAAAAGGTGAGGAAAGAATTATAAACGAGGTGGACTCACATAAGTACAAAGATGGCTCACCTCTTAAGGATAAAGGCATTCTAGCCTCAAACTCAGGAGCTGACAACTGGCTGAAACACCAATTACATTTATATTGTTTTATTAGAAAAATTCTACTGAGAACAAATGGAATTTATGATAGTTCTGAGAAGACGCCTTAGGTTAAATTTCAGCATCAATGAATTTCTTTCTGACCATAATGCTTATATAATGACTCCTTTATATAACTCAGAGCAAAGATCTTGTCTAATATCATTCTTTTAGAACATATAATAAGTAAAATTTTCATCAAAATAGTGTTTATTATTAGAATCAAGTTAAAGTTGTTGAATCTTCTCAACAAATTTGTTATAAATCCTAAGGTAATACTGAATTGTGTAGGTCACAAAGGACTTCTCTCTGGAAATATCATGTACCTATTTCTCCACTGGAGTTTTATTTCCTGAAATAATCCTTTAGGTATCTGGACACAATAATGGAAGCTACAAAATCTAACAAAGTGATAGTCAATGGGATCATTTATAAGCACTCAAAGGACAATAAAAATAAATGCCACAATCAATTTTCATTTGATAAAAGATTCCTAAAATCATATTATATTAAATAAAAATAACATACTTAGGAAAAATAATTTTAAGAGGATTAAAATAAAATTAACACTCATTCATAGATATAATCACTAACATATATATATACAACCCACCATACTTTTCTATATAGAATAATAAAAGGGTAATATGCTAATTACACCGTACATCCTTCCAGATGTCATTCCAGACGTCCTTCTGGACAAAGCTGGGACCGGAGGGAAGCTAGCCCAGGTCCCAGGTGCCAGAGGGTAGTTGGTGGCAGCAGCCAGGGGAAGGAAGACCTACTCTTGCATAAATTTTCATGCTTCTGGCCTCTAGTTGGTGTATATTCTTACAAAAATAAAATACATTGTTTTAAATATCACATGTGCATTTTTGGTGGGAAGTGGACTTGGTACTGTTTATAAAGTATTGATTCCTTGCCAAAAATATACCAATGATGCATTTGTAAGTTTATTCACTAAATAGAGAAAATTACTAATATAATACCTCATAATAAAGAACTGGAAAATTCCCAAAATTCCATTTCAAGTGAAATATATTTATTTGTTCATTTTTTCATTTATTAATCATTCTCTGAGTATTCAGTATGTTTTCAGGAACTCTGCTTGTCTTATGGATGAAAAGATACATAAGAAATTGCTTTAAGAAACTACTGATAGCTAAGATTCCTTTTTAAAAGGCATTGGAATAATTTCTTTTTCTTTATTTTTTGGTGGTTTCAAACTGTTATCTAGTTTTAGGTATTATTTATTTTTATTGAATTTATTGTGGCTACATTGGTTAATACAATTATGTAAGTTTCACGCGTACAAGTTTATGATACATCATCTGTATAATGTATTGTTGATTTAGCTCCCAAAGTCAAGTCTCCTGTCATCATTTATCCCCCTTTACCCACTTCTACCTACACCCACCCCACTTTCCCTATGGCAATCACCATACTGTAGTCTATGAGGGTTTTTGTTTTGTTTGTTTTTTTTCTTAATCCTTTTATCTATTTCACCCAGCCCCGCTCCATCCCCCAAGCTTCCTCCCTTCTGACAGCTGTCAGTCTGTTCTCTGTATCTTTGAGTCTGTTTCTATTTTATTTGTTTGTTTATTTTGTTCATTAGAATCCACATATAAGTGAAATCATACGGTACTGGTCTTTCTCTGACTGGATTATTTCACTTAGCATAATACTCTCCAGATCCATCCATGCTGTTGAAAAAGGTAAGATTTCCTTCTCTTTTATGGTCAAGTAGTATTCCATTGTGCAAATGTATCACAGCTTTTTTTATCCATTCTACTGATGGACCCTCAGGCTGCTTCCAAATATTGGCTATTGTAAATAGCACTAGAATGAACAAAGGGATGCACATATTTTTTGAATTAGTGTTTTGGGTTTCTTTAAATATGTTCCCAGAAGTGGTATCTCTGGATTATAAGGCAGTTCCATTTTTAATTTTTTTGAGCAAACTTCATACTTATTACCATAGTAGCTGCACCACTTTACAATTCCAGCAAGAATGCATGAGGGATCCCTTTTCTTCAAATCCTCACCAACACTTATTTGTTGATTTACTGATGATAGTCTATGTGACTGGTGTGAGCTGATATCTCATTGTGGGTTTAATTTGCATTTCTCTGATGATTAGTGATGTTGAGCATATTTTCATAGGAAAATTTATTTTCTTACAAAAATAATTTTTTTAATTTTTAAAAATCTTTATTGTTGAGAATATTACAGATGTCCCCCCTTTCCCAACCTGCCCCAGGCCTTCACCACCCTACTGTCTGTGTCCACAGGTAAGATCTTTGATTAATCTCTTCCAGCCACCCCCTTCCCTCTGAGATTCATCAGTCTGTTCCATGTTTCCATGCCTCTGATTCTATTTTATTCACCAGTTTATTTTGTTCATTAGATTTCTTGTTTATTTATTTTGATTTTTAGATTCAATTGCTGATAGATATGTATTTGTTGCTATTTTACTGTTCATATCTCTTCTTCTTCTTCTTCTTCTTCTTCTTCTTCTTCTTCTTCTTCTTCTTCTCCTCCTCCTCCTCCTCCTCCTCCTCCTCCTCCTCCTCCTCCTCCTTCTTCTTCTCCCTTCATATTCTTCTTCTCCTTCTTCTTAAGAATACCCTTCAACATTTCATGTAATACTGGTTTGGTGGTGATGAACTCCTTTAGCTTTTTCTTGTTTGTGAAGCTCTTTATCTGACCTTCAATTCTAAATGAGAGCTTTGCTGGGTAGAGTAATCTTGGTTATAGGTCCTTGCTATTCATCACTTTGAATATTTCTTGCAGCTCCCTTCTGGCCTGCACAGTTTCTGTTGAGAAATTAGCTGAAAATGACCTTTTAGAGTTATGGTGGTAAGTTTTTATCAACATCTACAATTTAACTTTACAAATATTGGAGATATATAGTAAATGTAAGAATAATTTTTAAAAATTATTACTGAGTATAGAATAGCATATTAATTTCTATGAATCAATAAAAAATAAATGACAGGTGTAGGGAAATATATTTGTAACTTGTAAGCAACTTTATCCTGGAAACTAAGCAATAAAATTCTTATTTAAACTTTTTATGACATTTCAGTATTTCTACAAAGAACAAAAGCTAAAGGTAGAAGGTACAAGCTTCTGCATAAAGAGAATGACAAGAAATTGCCAGACACTCCCAGAATTTTAAAAAGGTGACCAAAGCAGTCATGAAATCATTATCCATCACCCACCTTCAAACTACATAACAAGATGATTTAAATTCACAAATTGTAAAGAAGAAAATAAATAGTAGGAAGATATAAGCTTAATAAAAGAGTATGGTAGCATTTGCCTTCTCCTACATAAGGAGGATTATTCCCCTACCAGGCAAAAGTAGGGAGACTATAAAAATCACTCACAAAGGTCAAAGTCCCTACAACAAGGAACACTTTACATATGTTTCCTAGGGCACAGAAAAAATAGAAACCTGGTTCTTTCTTCTTACTTGAAGATGTATAAAGGCAGGTTTTAGACCCAAACATTCTACAATAGAAAAAAGAGGCATAATTATAGTAGTATTAATTTTTACCATTTGCTTGACATGGATACATTAATTCCCTGTGGGGAAAGTGGACAATGTGGAAGATGGAAGGTAACCAACTCACAATTGTGTCCTACCAGTTTAGGAAACCAGAGGTAAGAGACTCAAATGGAGAAAGCTAGAAGAAAGAACTGCAAGTCTGTCCCTAAAACATAGAAGAAGTATACATTGTACTAGTATGTGCTGATGCTGTGTAGTGCAGAGTTACCTATAGGGAGCATAGGAAGAACTCACATATGCCCCATAGGTATCCATGTTTATACATCTTATCAGACCAATGGTTTTAGTACATACCAGCTTCTGACATTGACCTGCACCAGAGTCCCTCCCAAGAGGCTCCAAAACTGGTACACTCTGTGGCTGGCTTCAGACCTCAAGAGAGCACAACCTGACTATCACCACAAGCAGAACATCAAAATGGAGGTCTTGGCAGGCACTGTACCCAGCTAAAGAAAATTCTATTTTTGTGTGGTCAGCCCCAAGAGAGAAACTTGTATACTATGGTCTTGACTAATCCTCACATGAAGCCAGCCTAAGAGTCAACGACACAATGGATGTGCCAATAGCGATCATGGCTTAACTACAACAGGAAGGCATACATAACCTACATAATGAACACTCCTGAAGCACCCAGTTCAGGAAATCAGGTAGAAAGTACCCCTGGGCCCCACAGGATACCTACTACATAAAATCACCCTACTAAGACTGGGAGAAATAGCAGACCTATCTAATACATAGGGGGGAAAAAACAACATATGGAAAAAATAGGAGAACTCTTGAGAAAAAGAAGTAAATTAAATGGAAAAAGCAAACTACCAGATATAGAGTTCAACATAATATTTATAAGGATACTAAAGGATCTTAGTGAGAATTTAGCATTAAAAACAACATGGAAAGCATAAAAAAGAGAAGAAATAAAGAATACAATAACTAGAACGAAGAATACACTAGAAGGAATCAACAGCAGATTAGATGAAGCAGAAAATTAAAAAAGCAAATTGGAAGACAAGGTAGCAGAAAACACCTAATCAGACAAGCAAAAAGAAAAATAATTTAAAAAATAAGAAAAGTTTAAGAGACCTCTGGAACATCAAATGTAACAACATTTGCATAAAAGGGGTACCAGAAGAAGAAGAAAGCTAGGTATTGAAAACCTATTTGAAGAAATAATGACTGGCACTGAATCACAAGATTTTTACCTCTGTGATCTGCTAGACTTGACCTCCATGGCTTCTGTAAGACAGTACCACCATGCTGCTTAGAGGTGA
>NW_005872558.1:0-20426 GCF_000147115.1 Myotis lucifugus
GCGACCCCTCCCTGGGCTGCCGGGCGCAGGCGGGAGGCGGGTCTGGGACCCAGGGCTGCAATGTGGTGGCCTCCCTGTGGGAGGTGGAGCCAAGGAGGAGACACAGCTGCTGCCTGGCACCCGTGGCCTCGGTGACAGAGAGGGAGGAACTGTCCTGGCTTCTGTCCCTTCCCGTGGGCACTGCAGTGCCTCCCCGAGGACCCACCTGGCTCACGAGCCGGGGAAATGCCACCGTGGGGGCTCAGACCATGGGACGCAGAGCAGGGCTTCAGGACCAGCGTGCTCTAGCCGCTCCTCCGTCCTCGGCCCAGCAAAGGGGCTGTAGGGCTTAGAACAAACCCCAGAACCTTGACAGTGACCCGCCCAGCCCTGGGTACCAACCCAGATCACACCTGTGGCCCCGCCTCCCGCTCTGGCCCCCTCCTCACCAGTCACTCTTCCTGGAGCCCCAGGGTTTGTAGTCTTGGCCTCTAACCCCATTTCTGAGCCTTTCACTTGCTCTGGCACCAGCTACAGTGGGAACGACTTTCCCCTCCAGCCAGGCTCGCTCTCGGCATCGGGGACCCCCCTCCCCCGCCTTTCCTTCAGGCTCTGCCCTCCCTCCCCCCACTGTCCTTCCACGTTGATCTTCGACAGGAGATACTAGTAGATTGACTCATGCCGTGGAGCTGGAGTTATCTCTGCTCCTAAGAATTACAGAGAGGCAGCTCTCAGCCCGAAGCACAGGCTCGCAGTGTGGGTCTCAGGCCCTGAGGGGTTGGGGTGCTGGGCCGTCCCTTTGATGGTATCTTCAAGGAGCTGCCTGTGGACATGGCCCCACTGGGAGTGTCACTGCCTCCTGTGGCTCCCCCTCGGCTGGGCAGCTCACTCCTGAGGGCAGCGTCTCGTCTCGCCTCGAGGGCTAGTTCCCAGCACAGCCCCGAGGTGGCCAGGCCTTGCACCCTGATTTGGGAGGGACACCCCGAGTGTCGGAGGCACATCAGCGTGCCTCACCCTCTGTGCACCCTCCGCTTTTCTTTCCCACGTGGAGGAGAGGGGGGCTGCTCCCTAGCCGGCGGGGGGTGGGGTGGGAGAGGCAGCCCTTCCTGTGAGAACCTGCCCCACCTCAGCCAAGGTCCTGCGTCCGGCCCTTTCCCACCATGGAGAAAATAGCAAGAAAAACAGATGAGAACTGATACCCTGGCTGCAGGGTCTGCTGGGACCTGGCCCTGGAGGAGCCCAGGAACGAGGTGATTTAGGGGCTCCAGGAAGTCAGGAAGGGAGGGGGGCCCTCTCTCACTAGGAGCGGCCTCCCCGCCGCCTCCCACCTGGACACTGTCAGTACCACCTCCTCTCTCGGTGGGTCCTCATGGCCCACCCCCATCTCTGGAGGTTCTTCTTAGAACAGGGCCAGCCGTTCCCACGTGTGAACTTGTAGGAAAGGGACCTTCTCGCTCTGCCGATCATCCTGCATCCAAACAGCCCAGGCAGCTGTCGCCCTGAGGAGAGCGGGTCTCGGAGCAGGAGACATGGCACACGATGGCCGCTTCTGGGTCTTGAATCTGAAATTGGGGCTCCTCCCAGGATGCTACGGGGTTCCCCGAGGCATGAATGTAAAAGGGCTTGTCGACATAAACGCGCTATAAACCCTGCAGATGTGGGTGGTGCCCGGGCCTCTGTGTCCCTCCGCCTCCTTCTCTCTCCTCGGGATGATCTGTGCCCTTTGGTCTGGCCCCACAGACTCATGGCCAAGCTGCTTGGGGACATTGGAGACACTCGAGTCTCAGGAACAAGCCTGAGCCAGATGCTGCAGAGCTTGCGTTTGCTGAGCACCTTGCGATCCCAGAGGGTTCCAGGTGGGAATGTTTCAAGGGGCTTGGAGGTGTGGGAGCCCAGGCCCAGGAGTACCGGGGGGTGTTTATACGTGTTATCGGGTCCTCACCCTCTGACGTGGGTCCCGCGGGCCCATTTCTCAGAGGAGGAGTTGATGTAGTAGCTTGCAGACTTGGGGGCCAGACTTGGTCTCCTTCCAGCATATGCCCCAGGCAGGCCTTCCTGCTGGGGTCCCTGTGGAGGGAACGGCTTCAGCTGTAGCAGAGCAAAGGTGCAGGCAAAGAGAACCCCAGGCAGGCGCGGCCAGTGGGGCAGCCCTCAGGGCTGTGCTGTGGGGACACAGGACGCAGGATCACAGGGGAGGGGAGGAGGGGGAGTCACCTGGGGTCCTCAGTGTCCCCACCAGAAAGATAAGGAGATTAGAAATGAGGGTCCCATCCACTTCGCTTTGCAGATTCCTCCCACCCCAAACCGCCCCTCCCTCCCCTTCCTGTGAAGCCTTCGGGGAACAGGGGGCTGTGGTGGAAAGGCCCCAGGAGGAAGGGCCTTGGGCGTCATCGCTGGGAAGGCGAGAGCCATGGGCACGGGAAGAGAAGCAGCTGGAGGGAGCCCCTCACACCCTGGGTCCCAGTAGCTGTTTACAGGCTCACGGGGCAGCCAGCACTGGCTTGGAAGCCGCTTTGGAAAATAACCACGGGCCGCTGTGCTGAGCCAGCTCCTCGCCCGGAGCGGGCCCGGCCTTTGGCTCCTTCTCCGAGGCCGTGTGTGGCCAGAGGACACGCTGGCTGCTGGCCGGGCTTGCTTCACGTGAAGTGGGGACATGGACACCCTCGGCCTCAGTGGGGGGTGCGGGGTCGTCACCTCGGTAGATTCTGTATCACCCACATGTTTACATCGCGCGTGTGTCCTGTCATGTGAAAGCTCGTTCCCTCGACATCTTCCCTTGCGTTTCCTTTCAAGGACAGGTCACAGCCTGCAGCTGCCTGTTGCCTGATCTCCTCCTTTTGTGTTCTCTGTGTCTTCTCCCAAAGGTGAGCTGAGAGAGGCGGGTCCTCGTCTCACTCCCAGCGGAGAGCAGTGCCCGGGACCCACAGCACGCAGAGCTTGCTGGACATGAGCACAGCTTTCTCTCCCGAGAGCCATTCCCAAGGGGCCCGGGCGTGCACAGCTGGTCCTTGAGTCCAAGCCGTGTGCAGTGACGGGGAGGGGAGGGGAGGGGAAGGGCGGGCGGAGGAGCTGGGCGATGGGGGGCTGGCCGGGGAGTGGACGAGCTCAGAGGAGGGTGTGGATGCTTCCTGAGTGTTGCCGCCCAGGAAGGTGGCTTGTGCACCAGTGGCTGAGTGGCCAGTGGGGACAGGAGTTGGGAAGCCCCGGCAGGTCACAGGGCGCCGTGCACCTCCGCGTCTTCACCTGCTGGTGCTTCCCACCCACGAGGGGGTCATGAAACAGGGATGAGGCCACCAGGGGACACGCCCAGCACACACGGCGATTTCACTTTGGTGATTTTATTAAAACTCCTAAAGAGCGTCCTCTGCTTTCGGTTATGATTTCTATCATCAACCAAGAGAGGTGAGCCAGTGCGTGTCCAAATCTCAGATCCTGAGAAATTGGCACTTTAGCCAAAGACACACATTCCCCGCTCCCTGGGCCCTGGCGGGGGTGGCCTCCCCTGGGGGGGGGGGAGCCTCACGGGGACTCACACTGCCCTCCCTCCCCAGGTACAAGACGGTGGTGACGCCCCGCAGGGCCGCGGTGGCCATCGCCGGCTGCTGGATCCTCTCCCTCGTGGTGGGCCTGACGCCCATGTTTGGCTGGAACAACCTGGGTGCGGTGCAGCGGGCCTGGGCGGCCAACGGCAGCGCCGGGGAGCCCGTGATCAAGTGCGAGTTTGAGAAGGTCATCAGCATGGAGTACATGGTCTACTTCAACTTCTTCGTCTGGGTGCTGCCGCCGCTGCTGCTCATGGCGCTCGTCTACCTGGAGGTGTTCTACCTGATCCGCCGGCAGCTCAGCAAGAAGGTGTCGGCCTCCTCGGGCGACCCGCACAAGTACTACGGGAAGGAGCTGAAGATCGCCAAGTCGCTGGCGCTCATCCTCCTCCTCTTCGCGCTCAGCTGGCTGCCCCTGCACATCCTGAACTGTATCACCCTCTTCTGCCCGAGCTGCCACAAGCCCAGCCTGCTCACCTACATCGCCATCTTCCTCACGCACGGCAACTCCGCCATGAACCCCATCGTCTACGCCTTCCGCATCCAGAAGTTCCGGGTCACCTTCCTCAAGATTTGGAACGACCATTTCCGCTGCCAGCCCGCACCCCCCGTGGACGAGGGCCCCCCGGAAGAGAGGCCGGATGACTAGATTCTCCCTGCCCACAGCCAGAGCACCTCAGCGCGGCCCTCACTCCCCACCATCTAACTGTCTCCATGGGCCTCCCCGGCCGGGCCGGGGTGTGGGGGCCATCCATGGGGGGAAACCAGGCAACCTGAGGGAAGGAGGGAAGTGGCTTGAGCCACCCCACCTGCTGCCTGTCCCTGGGCAGCCCCTGCTTCAGGCAAAGGGCCCCGCGGCGGGGAGGCCATCTCCGCTCCTGCAGGTGGGGGCGCTCTCGTCTCAGCGGCTGTGACCCTGCAGCCTGGGACCAGGCCTCAGGAGGGAGGACATCCCCGCCAAGATGCGTGAAGAAGATGCTGTCTCTGAAGGAGAAGGTGGCCCGAGCCAGTGAGGGGCAGCCATGAAGGAGCCTCAGGCCCTACCTCCCCAGCCCCAGGCTCCCGGCCACGCTGGGTGCCACGGTGCCGCCCCCTTGCTCTGAGCAGCCCAAGACTGTACTTGAGAGGGAGGTAGGAAGAGCCAGCGCAGATGTCATTTCCAACATTCGCTTTATTCTGCACCAGCCTTTGGAGCCTGGTGGGGGCTTGGAGCCCAGCCGCTAGTAGGCAGTGGTGGTGTGGGCCTCACCCAGCCATCAGGTGGCAGCACTGAGCGTCCCCAGGAGGAAGCTGGAGTGTGACTACCTGTCATCCAGGACCAGCCCAGCAGGTGCACCTGCCCCCAGACAGGCCGGGACTCTCCTAAGTAGCACCTTCCCTGCTGCTCCTGGGCCTGATGGAGACCCGTCTGCTCCTGGGCCTGATGGAGACCCGTCTGCTCTCGAGAGAGTTGTGCCTCCTGCTGAGGGCTGGGCCGGGGAGTCGCTGACGGGCACTCCTGGGATGGGGGGTGACAGGCCGGAGCCAGACAGAGGATCCAGCCCCTGAGAGAGGAGGCGGGAAGGTCCTGCTGGCCTTTAACTACCCCCAGGGCCCTGGCATGCAGCCCGGTTTTCAGGGGCTGTGGGGTCTCCTACAGAGCCGAGGGTTTCAGGGTTTCTGGGGAAGAGCCAGCCCTGCCAGGCTCAGGGTCCTGGTGCAGAGGGTGGAGGGGCGGATTCTGTGTGAGTAGCGACTCCAGGCCTTGATTCCAGGCCCTTGCCTCTCTCAGAGGTGCTGTGCCGTGCTCCCAGGGGGCACATGACTAATAAAAGACTGTGAATCCACATGCAGAGCCACTGCTAGGCACCCACCGCCACACCGAGGGCGACAGACAGCCTCGCAGAGCGGACTCCCTGGGGAGGTCAAGGAGTGGGAGCCGGGCAACGTGCCCCCCGGTTCCCGCGAGGGGGGGCGTGTGTTCTTACAGCTATTGGCTTGGGCTGGCAAGCCCTGAACGTGAGAGCAAGATCCCGAAACATCTCAGGTCAAGAAATCCCCTGACTCCGAGTCCCCTCCCGTGGACCTTGCGCGTGGGGTCCCATGGGGAGACCCCTCATGGCGATGCATTCACCGCTTTGCAGTGACACGGCGCCTCCCCCCAGACAAGCATCACTGTCAGAGTCCCCGGCGGTACACATGCACCTTTATTGGACTGGTTCTTGCCCAGCATGCAGCTCTTTGCAGGGCCCAGCAATCTTGGCACCGTCCAGGGCCTTGTGCCCAGTCATCCTGTCCCGGGGGCTGCCAGGCCCACTCCTGGGCACTGGGCCGCAGCCTCGGGTGGAGGGAGGTGAGGCTGGGGCCAGGGAGCAGAGCTGTCCGTCCGCCATCACAACAGAGAGGGGTCTGGAGACTCATGGCGCCGGATATGGGCCTGGCGGCCCTGACCCCTCAGGCCCACAGCACCTGGCAGAGAACACGTTCCATGACCCTGGTCTTGGCAAACCGGGCTGAGGGGTGAGGAGGGCAGGGAAAGCGGGCCCTCTCTCCTTCCTCGAGTCTGGGCTCTGCCACTTCCCCCCGTCCAGCACCGAAGAACCACCTCGCAGAGAAGGTGGGCACACGCTGTGGGCCCCACTTTTCTGACAAGAAACAGGTCCAAGAGGGCGCCCCAGCCCCAGGTCACTCAGAGCCAGGACTGGACCGTCCACCAAGTCACCGCCCCCAGGCCCCACCAGCATTGCCCTGCCTGCCAGCTGCCCCCGTCTCTGGACTGTGGGACTGCAGACCTGTGCCCACGCTGACTGCCCCTCCCCTTCTCACCTGCCCCGCCCCTGCCCAGATGCAGCACCGGGAACAGGTCCAGCATTTACCTGTGTCTCCAGCACAGCCTCCTCCGTGCTCCTCAGTGTGTGGCTAAGGCTGGAAGAGATCCCACAGGTTAGAGCTGGGGGGTCCTCTGGGGACCAGGTTGGGGGTGGAGAAACCAGAGCAGCTCATGGCCACCTCCCAGGCGGACACTCCTCCTCCTCTGCCCACATAGGCCACCCTCCCGAGCGTGGACAGTCCTGGCAGCCCCACCGCGATCGCACTGCCCCGTCCTGCGGGTGTTCAGGGCTCAGCCTCCGCTAGTCTCGCAGGAGAAGAGGTGCATCTCCTGTTCTCCCCCATGGCAGGTCCCTCAGGAGACCCTCCTCCAGCCCTCACCTTTGACCTCCAGCCGGCAGTCCACAGACGCCTCCCCCAGCATGTTGACGGCCTTGCAGGTGTAGACCCCGGAATCAAAGGGGCTGGGTTTCCGGATCTCCAGGGTGTAGACGCCTTGCTCAGAGAAGGTGCGGTATTTGGGGTCCCCCTGGATGTTCATGTTGTTCTTCAACCAGATGATCTTGGGCTGGGGAGCAGGGCCACAGGAGGCTGGGCAGGCTGTGGGCTGGGACGGGCTCTCCCAGGCCGGATTCCTCAGCCCCACCGCCCCCGAGGCACAGCCGGGCCTGCCCTCACCTTGGGTGACGCTCGCACGCTGCAGGAGAGCTGGGTGCTGTAGCCGGAGGTGGTGGTGTGATCAGCCAGGGGCTGGGTGAAGGAAGGGGCTTCTGAGAAGTCTCTCTCAACAAACCCTTTAAGTTTGGCAACAATATCTGGGTTCATGGGAGAAAATGGGGTAAATTTGAGATATAGGAGGAGATCTCTTAGGATGGACCTCAGCCCTTTCCCCAAACGATCGCTACAGCTTCCATCTAGGCATCTTCTGACGACTGGCTCTGACGGCCTGGAGGAAGGTCTTAGCGTCCAGAGGACGACGACAATCCGTGCCACCCTGCCCTCCTCTGAGCGCCGTGGCGGGCCCCCGGCTCCTGGCCAGTGTGTGGGGACGTAGGACAGAGTGTGTCCCAGGCAGAGCAAGGGGAGCTGAGAGGGTGGGCAGGAGAGCAGAGAGAGGAGAGGATCTTGGCTGATGGTGGAGACCAGCAGTCTGGAGATACTACATTTTATTTCTGTTTGTCTTTGGAGAAATAACTGGCTTTCCTTTTTTAAACAAAAATGTCTTCCTAATTCTGTGCAACTCAGGCTGCTGTTAACAAGTGTGTGCCTTCCGGACCCACACAGACTCTGCTGGGGGAGGCCTTGGAGCACGCAGGGTGACGGAGAAAGGGCCTGGCATTTAACCTTCGACGTGAGGGGTCTTGCCCTGTGTGGAGAGAGTAAATGCCGAGTCTCTCCCGTCCGTCCACGTGGAGTTATATTAGGGCTGGAGGTCTGTGCTAGCAGCAAACTTGCCAGAGTCCACTGTCCCCACTGCCCTCATGCTGGTTCTTTGGGGACAGTGCACGTGAGGCCTAATGACCACTGATGTCGGCAGCCACAGGGCATCTGTGGAATAAACACAGTCTCCCTCTCCCAAGGGACCCTTCTTATTTGCAGGAGACACTCGGATGTACTTGTTCAATCATCCACCACATCCATCCCTTTGCAGTTGCGTGTGTGTACATGGCTGTGCATGGCTGTGTGTTCGACATCCATCCCTTTGCAGTTGCGTGTGTGTACATGGCTGTGCATGGCTGTGTGTGCGTGTGGCTGTGTGTGTGCATGACTGTGCATGGCTGTGCGTGCACAGCTGTGCATGACTGTGTGTGCGTGCATAGCTGTATGTGTGCATGGCTGTGCGTGCACAGCTGTGCGTGGCTGTGTGTGTGTGCATGGCTGTGTGTGTGCATAGTTGTGTGTGGAGTGGCATCCATGAGGAGTCCTCAGAGAGGGCAGCTGACACACCAGGAAAAGGTAGAGGTGGCGATGGAGATGGGGAGAGACTCAGCCTTGCTGGGCCTGGCTTCCCTCCTGTCCAGGCCCAGACCTACCTATCTTCCGGATGTGGGCCAGCTCCTTGGTGATGGCGGGCGAGTCACTGAGTCCACACAGGTTTTCCGAAAAGACCCGGAAGGAGTACGAGTTGCCCACGATGAGGTCGGAGATGGTGCAGGAGGTCGGATGGTAGCGCTCCAGCACGGTGAACCATTGCTGCGGGGACCCGGCCCTGTCATCACACCCGGCTGCTACTCCCCGGGGAGGCTGCAGCATCTACCTTGGGCCTGAGGGACTTTCAATTTGGGAGGAGGGGCCTCTGGGTCATTTGGGTGACCTCTCGGGGTCATTCTGGGTCGTTCGGGTGACCTCTCTGGGGTCCTCAGAGAGCATCTTCCCCCCTCCCCCGCCCCCTGCAGTCTTCATGGGGGAAATGAGGCCCAGAGATGAAAGGGGTCGTGCCTAAAGCCGCAGGAGGAGTCAGGCCAGTGGTAGGCAGACCTGAGCTCAGTCCCCGACTCTCAGTGGGCTGGGCCTTCCCCCCACCTCGTCCACTTCCTCCCTCACCCCACTCACACTTCCCCACCCAGGTTGGCCCGGGAGCCTCACCTCTGTCTTCTTGTCCGCCTTCTGCACCGTGTAGCCCAGAAGCTCAGTGTTGCCGGAGTCCTGGGGCGGCGTCCACTCGAGGGCCACATTGCAGCCCCAGACGTCCACTAGCCGGATGCTGCTGGGCGGGTTGGGCTTCTCTGCAGGACCAGTGTCAGGAGGGGTCAGGGGGCGGCTGGGCTGGCCTGACAACCCCCACCCCCAGGATCTTGCTCCTATCACACTCCCCTGGCCTGACCCCGTGAGCGTCAGCTGTGGTGTAGGAGGTGGGGGTGTCTGGCCCCTGGGAGGCACGCTGCCTCCCCTGCCCCATACCAATGACCAGGATGTTGATGGCTGCCCGGGCCTCCAGGGTTTCCAGCCGCACAGTGAGCTCATAGCAGCCTGAGTCTGAGCGCTGGGCCGAGCGGATGAAGAGGATGGAGTCCTGGTCCCCGGTGCGCACGCTCACTCTCTTGCTGTCCAAAGCTTGGCCGTTGTGGGTCCACGAGACTTGAGGCTTGGGATTCCCCTGGGAGGGAGGAGCCCTCAGGGTGTGCAGGGAGGTGCCAGCACCTACAGCCACCCCACGCTGGGGTCTCTGGAGCTGTGTGCAGGGAGCCATCCCCACCAGTCCTCCCAGGAGGGGCTGCAGAGGCTGGAGCCCCAGCTGCTGCTCAGACTGTCACCCATGGATGTCCAGCCAGCCTTGGGGCGAGCTGCCCCGTCCACAGGTTGGAGAACGTGCAGGAGGGGGGAACCTCTGGGAGAGTCCCAGACAGACCCCCCACAGAGATCCTGACATTTCCTGGGCTCTTCTGACCAACCCAAAGGGGCCCTGATTTCCACCCAAGCTGGTACCCTGATTCCCACACACACCTGGAAGGGAATCTGCAGGTTGACCATCTCTCCCACCTGGCGGATGTAGGTCTGACGCAGGTGGCGGGGCACACGGATCTTGGGTGCCTCTGCATCAAAGGGAGAGTCGGCTCAGCACAGCACAGCACTGGGCTTGCTGATTGGTGAGGCCTGAGGGCTGGGCAGGAGGGCTCTTGGGTGTGTTGTGGAGCCATCTTGTGGGATGAATGGAACTTGCTCCTGAAATCGAGGGGCCCCAACCCCCCTAAAGCCCCTGGGGAACTAAGCCAGAAAGTCCCAGGAGGGCAGGCCTCCATGGTGTGGATGGAGAAGCATCTGGATTCCCTAGGCTCCTGGGCCCTGCTGGCTGGGATTCTCCTGCAGCCCCAGATTCCTGGGTCCAGATTTTGGGGACCTGCATTCCCAGAAAGGAGCACAGCCTAGGCCCGAACCCAGCCCCTCCACCCACAAGAGCCCAGGACCTTCCAAGAGACCCAAGTGCTTGTGCTGTGCCTCCTGATCACGTGGGAGGGTTAGAAGGTCTTCCTAGAAGACGCCAGAGCAGACAATTCCCTTCTTCTCTGCCCCACCCTAACCCCCCTCCCCCCTCCCCCCACCACCATCCAGTCTCTCAGTCGGGAAGCCTTTCTGGAATCTAGGAGGACAGGACACCACGGTCCTGACCATCACCCAACCAGGTGCAGCCCTGCACCACGGGCATTCCTAGGGAGGCAGCGCAGCCAAGCCGCTGCCCTGGGCGGGGGTGGGGGTGGTGACTGAGGCTTCTGGGCGGACAGGTGGCGGCAGTTGGTGGCTCACAGGGCGGAGGGAGGAGACAGGGAGAAGGAACACTGTGTCTCCGAGGATTAGCTGTGTGGGCACTTGGCTCTGGGAGCTTTGGGTGGAATGCTTGGCAGCTGCAGGTGGCCAAGGAGGGACAGCTGAGCAGCCGAGGAACCTGGACAGGCCCCCACCCTGCCCTGCCCACCAGGAGGGCTGGCTGGTCCCTGTTTGTTCACAGTCTCTCCCCTCTTCTCTCCAGGAAATCCCCTTCTCGGCTGCCAGAGGAATTCTCGCGGAGTAGCAGGGGCCGAGGCTGGCTGTCAGCGCTGGGCTTCGGGGTAGAGGCCGGGCCCTGCGGCCTCGCAGAGCCTGAGCTCCCTGGGGCCCCGGGGAAGAACCAGGGCCTTCCCTACAGGTCTCTGCGTTTGCGCTGCAGACAAAGGCTGGGAGCACCCTTGGCTTTTGAAAACCAGGGAGAACATCCCCCTGGAGGCAGGAGAGGGCCTGTGTGGAGGCAGGTTCTGGGAGCGGCTGCACCGGAGCCGGGGTCTCCCCAGAGTCCCTGACCCTGGGGACCAGCTTGACAGCCAAGGGTTCTTAGTTCCCGTGGTCACATCTCCCGGGCCCTGGAGCTGAGATTATCGCCTTGAACCCAAGCTTGACCCTTCCTGTGGCCGTGAAAACCCCTGTTTCTGGAGGCCTTGCTCAGACCTGTGGGTTCCCCCTCGGAGGCTGGAGGTGCGGAGGCCTCAGCCACCTGCTGGCCTGTACCTCTCCTCACTGCGCCCTGGGCTGTCCCCAGAGACCTTGGAGCCGAAGGAATGACTCACGGCCATGAACAGACTGAAACCTGACCTGCTCTGGCAGGGAACAGGGGTAGGTGTGAGGCTGGTGCCCCCACAAATAGAAACCTTAGCAAGAGAAACAGCTGGGCTCCCAGGTCCCCAGGGTGGTGCTGCTCTCTGGGGATGGAGAAACCTTCATGGGCCGTTTAAGGGCCCTGTCTTCCTCCCACCAGAGACCTGGACCCCAGGGGAGCTCTGGAACCCAGGCCAGAGGAAGGAGCAGGAAGGAGCGTTCATGGCTCTCAGGGGAAGACTAGACAGGAGGACGGGCGGAATGAGTGTGGCATTGGGACCCTGAGGCAGGTGACCAGGGGAGCCGAGCCTTCGTTCTGGGGTCAGGAAACCCTTCCCCCAAGCTTGGGTGACGGGCCACTCAGAGAAATGGGCTCTTGGACCTTCAGAGGGTCCTTGCTGCTGGGAACCTGGAACTTTCTAAAGGCAAGATGGCGACAGCACGTGGCTTGTGCGCATGACAGGGACGGAATGACTGCCTGTCCCCTCTGCCCATTGGCCTCAGCTTCTCCACCCATCCCCTGAGTGCCTGGGACGGGCTGGGCGTGGGACGCCAGGCCTTACCGATGATCTCCCGGATGTGGATGGGCTGGTCCAGCGTCGCGGGCGGGCCGGCTCCCGCGGGGCTCACGGCAGCCACGCGCAGGAAGAACTTGTCTCCGGGGGCCAGTTTCCGCACGGTCTGCTGGGTCACCATCATGGGCCGGGCGTTCACGGGCACCCATTCCGAGGCTGAGGAGGGAGAGGCCGGGAGGCCCTGGCTTCGTGGCCACGGGCACCCTTCTCGCCCAGGAGCTGGGCCTAGTTCCCCTTTCCTCCCGTTCCCGGCCCCTCGTTTCTACGCATGGAGGACACCTGATGGAAGGGCTGGGCGAGTGGCCAGAGGAGGGTTCTCCAGCTCAGAGGGTGGACACAGTGGCCAAGTCGCACAGCAAGGTCGGGTCAGAGGCCGAGGCCAGGCTGAGCTTGGCTGCCATGGAGGTGGAAACAGGAATGTGTCCCATTTCTCCCCACCGTCTCACCCTCCCTCCACCCCCAGCTCCTCTGCTCTGCCTGCTGAGTGCCCTCCCCCCGCGGGGTCTTCTGAGAGGCAGCCCCTCCCTCACTTCTCCGCAGAGCAGTGCCCGTCCCCATCCCGGTGCTGTCACTCAGGGGCTCCCTGGAGCTGGGGACCAGCACTTCCTGGGGACACGCTGACCCTCTGCCTCCTCGCGTTCCCGGCACGGAGTGGGGTCTGGGGCTGGCTGCCCCCAAGCCCACTCTCTGGTGCCCGCGGGGCTTTGCCCAGAGCTCACCTCCCTCCTTGCGAAGCTCCAGCAGGTAGCCCTGGAGGCCCTGACTCCCCAGCCTCTCCGGAGGCTCCCAGCTCACGGTCACCGAGCAGTCGCTCACGTCCTCGATGGTCAGCTGCAGCGGGACACTGGGCACGTCTGTGGGAGAAGGAGGGGAGAGGAAAGGTGTGTGCCCAGAGTCCCCCCCATCTTCGGCCCTGCCTGCCTCCCTCCTCCGCCTGCCCCCGCTCTGGTCACCTTCACTTCGAGGTGCAGGTTTAGTGGCTTCGGGGGCAGGTGCCTCAGGGGTTGCCGTGGGAGCCTGCTCCTCCCCTGTGAGCTCCGATGCTGCCCCTTCTCCTGAGGGCTCCGTGGGCTCCGTGGGCTCCGTGGGCTCCGTGGGCACCTCCGAGGCAGGCTCCTCCGGACCATGGTCAGGGGCCTGCGAGGCTGCGGGGGCAGGAGCCTCAGAGGTTGCTGCTGGAGCCTGCTCCTCCCCTGAGGCCTTCGATGCTGCCCCTTCTCCTGAGGGCTCTGTGGGCACCTTGGGCACCTCGGAGGCGGGCTCCTCCGGACCATAGTCAGGGGCCTGCGAGGTCGCTGTCATTGCCGGGCTGGTTGTGGTCAGGCTGAGTGTGCAGAGGTCAGCTGTGGAGGGTCTGGGCCTCCAGGGTGCCTGGGACACCTAGGACCAGGCTTATATAGGCAGGGCTGCCCCACCCCCGGCCAAATGGTTCCCAGCTGTGGGGTCAGGCCAGGTGGGGGCTGGGAGTGGGGAGGCGCCTCGGCCAGGAATAGCTCTGGGGGAGGGACGGAGGGTCCCTTGAGAGGGCACTGTGTCGTCCATCACCCGGGTTGGCTCCCAGCAGCCAGGGTGCTGGTGCCCAGATGGGAGGAAGGCGCAGATGGGTGAGATAGGACGCTGGCAGTGGCCGGTGCCAGGGGTCAGGGCAGTGGCAACGAGAGCTTCCATCTGGAGGGTGAACCCAGCTCAGGCCGCCTTGGCCTCCCGGGGGTCACGTGTGGCCAGGCCCCGGAGCCTGGGGCTGGGGCCCAGACTGCCCAAAATAGCCTCCCCTGGGAGCCGTGCCCCTGCCCTCCCATTCCCGGGGGTCTCCCTTGTGCTGTATGCTGCTGAGGGCCCTAGAGAGGGAGGAGTTGGGGTGCCAAGGTGGGTCTCTCAGCAACGGGATCCCAGGAAGGGGGTCCAGGGCCCTGTTACTGCCTCTCTGAGATGCTGGCAGGACCCTCTTGGGGCCTCCGTTGCCCCACCTGTCACAGCGCCGCTGACAGACCCCCAGCCCTGGGGTGGTTCATGTCAGTAAGGCAGGCGTGGGAAGGACCATGGAGGAAGCCAGCACTCAGAACCTTCTAGATGCTTCAAAGCAGAACCTGGCGTGGGCATTGGCAGTGGAGGAAATGAGGCAGGTACATATTTGTAGTTGTTGGTTTGTTCATCCCTAACATGTCAGATTGGTGACCATCTAAATCTGGACAACAGTAGGGTCAGGGAGACGGAGACCAGGGCTCTTACTGCTGCTGGGCGTGTGGACTAGGCTGTGGACGGAGGAATCCCCTTTGGAAATGTGAGATGGGACCAAGCACAGTGCACACTCCACGCCCCGCGGTGCCGGCCCGAGGCTCTCGGGAGACAGCCCTGCAGGAACCGTCCCCACAGGATCATGCGCCACAGCTGGCAGCTCGGAGAGCGCTGCCCGGCGGGGGGTGCGTAGGCGACTGTGAGAGAGTCTGCACCCACAAAGCACCACGGTGTCACCCTACCCACATCCAATGCAGACGCAGACAGTGGCCGGCTCTGTGCTCCCAGGGGCGTCCCCAGGTGGCGAGACCACAGAGGAAGCCAGGATGTGGCTGCCCCGAGCGGAGTTTGGGGAGCATTTCTGAGGTCTCGTTTCCCTTCCTGGGTGGCGGCTACACAAGTTTTCACAATGAAGCAATTCTTTAAATGAAAGAAACACAGGCCAGGCAGGCTTTAGCCTGGACGGTGCCCCCATGTCAAGTCCAGGACACGTGTAGCTTATGTAGGTCCTCAGCCGCAGGCACCGTCTTCTCTGTCCCCGGGGTGAGGCCACGCGCGTGTGGCTGCCTCTCCCCTGGCTGTCCTTGTGGGGAGTGGCCTGGGGGCCGGTGCCAGGCGACTCAGGGTCCTGCCGGGCAGGGGTGGGCCCTGGAGACCGATCCCCAGCCCTTGCGCTGAGTCTGCAGCTATAAGGGAACGTGACTAACGGCAGGACCCTGAGTCACCCCTGCCGGGCGTGTCCCAGTCGGCGGAAGGCTGGCCCAGGGGCAGGGTGGAGGGGTGGCTGCCCCAGAGGGCTCACAGCCCCGGCTTTCAAAGACCCTGTGTGGTGGGGTACCCTGTACACGCGAAAGCACGCATGGCCTGTATTTCTTTCAGGGATTAGGGAAGCTTGGCCCCACTGGCCGGCGGGGAAATGTCACGTACCCCGAGGCTCTGGCCAGGTCCCCACCTTCTGTGCCTCTGGCTGAGCTGTGACCTTGAGACCAGTTGCATCTGCCCAGCTCCAGCTGGTTCAGATTTCAATGCAGCCAATAGGTATTTCCTTCCCTGCACCTTAAACTAGCGTCACAAACCACTGGCCAAGTCACAGAGCCCAAACATCAGAGCCTCCACGAATGAATCCTCGAGGACTTTCTCTGGCTGCACAGCATGTCATCCCACACGTCCCCTCCTGCCCACCCCATGTCTCAGGCCAGCCTGGCTGAGGAGCCCTGCTGGATTGAGGGCTCAGTGTGTCCCAGGAGAGAGATGAGGGGACGGGGTTGCTGTGGTGATAGGAGGGGCCCCTCCATGGCGGTGAGCCCTTGGGAATGGCAGGACCATGGGGAGGCTGGATCTAGACCTGGGCGGAGGGAGGATGCGTGATGCAACCTGGTGTCTCCTTCCAGCTGGAGAGTTGAGTCAGCTCTGCAGCCTGGCCTTGTGCTGGCGCCTACATCTCCCCTGGCAGATGAAGGGTTAGGATTGGGGCGTCCCTCCTTCTCCTTCCTGCTGGCCTTACAGAAACAGGGTTCTCTCAACAAGGAGCGGAGGCGAGAGGGCTGCATGACAGTGAGTTCCAGTGGACGCTCTCAGCCCTGCCGGGTGGAGCCAGGCAGGCGGGTTTGAAGAGGCTGCCTCTTTTGGGGACTCCCAAGGCCCTGGCAGTGGCCACGCTGGCCTCCCCTTCTGCAAGCTCAGGGCCCCCAAACTTGGGAGAGAGGAACCCAGATGAGAGGGGAGAGAGGAGCCCATGGGCCTCAGAGACGGGTCAGCAAATGCCAACACAGAAGCTCCGGTGCTTTATTGAGCAGCTGGGGATTGGGAGGGAGGCACGAGGACGCTCCTGGTGGAGGTTGGAAGCCGGGCATGCGGAGGCTGGATCTGTGTGGTCACTGCTTCCTGCATGACGTCTGTGCTGGGTGGAGGAGCTTGCTTGCTCGTGTGGCCTCTGCCGAGGAGGCCCGGGGAGGGAGCGGCGTTTTAACTCAACGTGTGCGCTGTCCCTGCCTGACACTGGGGATCCAGCCCTCACTGCCCACAGCCCCGCCGCCCCCTGCAAGCCCACAAAGCTGAGCGCAGAGCTCAGAGCTGGACCCTCTGCAGGGCCAGGGAGGGAGACTGAGGTGCAGCGGGGCAGGTGACCAGCTCCTGAGCAGCAAGAACCCCGGGAGCAGTGCCCTGCCCAGCGTGTGCTGGACGGACGGACGGACGGAGCGCTAAGCGGCAGCCAGGGCTTCCTTGATGGCGCTGGTGAGGGGGAAGTGCAGATTCTTGCCGCAGAAGGTGCCCCGGAAGTCGTCCAGGTCCAGGGCCCACACCATGGCTCCTGCCAGCCCCCGGTTCTTCAGGTACTGCACCTGGCAGGTGAGGCCCAGACGGGCAGCGCTGGGTTACCTGCCTGATGTGCGTAGGGGGGACCTGCTGTCCTGGCCCCGCCCCAGGTGACTCAGCATCGCCCTCCAGCAGGGCGCCCTGGGCTCCTCTCCCTCTCCTTCCTGGGGTGTGGCCTGCGAGACCTACCTTGGTTTTGACGCTCTCCTGGTCATCGTACCCCACCCACTGGTTGCCCTTGGTGGCATAGGGGACCTGCTGGTCAGGGAGTCGGTGCACGGTCGCTCCACGAAGGAAGTCACAGATCTGAGCAGAGGACAGTCAGGGTGTGAGGGGCCGCAGGGCACAGGGTGCGACTCCTCCAGCCTCTCAGCCGCAGGCACATGTGCCCTCGGCAGACGCCTGGCTGCCCGCTCGCTGTGGGAGCAGAGGCCCATGTCCCCAGCTGTGTGGTCCTGGCTGCGAACGGCAGAGGCCGCCAGAAACCAAAGCACCTGGGGCTGGCGGACAGAGGAAGACCGGGTGTGCCTGACTCCCCTCAGCCTGGACACCAGTCGCCTGGAACACGGAGAGAGCAGAGGGGGTGGGCGGCGGCTCACCTTCCCCAGGAACTCCCTTCTCCCCAGTCGCACCTCATAGTAAGCGAGGATCCCGCCTTCCTTGGTGAACTGGCCGGGCAGCCCGGGCCCCGAGATGGGGGCTCCCACTCCGATCTTCGAAGAGGCCAGCGTGAAGCTCCTCCCGAAGGTGGGGATGCCCATGAGCAGCTTCTGGGCCGGGACCCCCAGCCTGAGCGCGTAGCCCACGGCATAGTCCTGGGGGGTGGGGGAGGACAGTGGAGCCGTCAGTCTCTCCTACACACACCTGGGGCTCCCCTTCCTCCCAGGGACCCATAACCTCAGTCTAAAGGGCACTGCACAGCTGGGGTCTCAAAAAGCCTCCTGAGCACAGGGAGGAGTGTCAGCTACAACAGCTGTGAAACCGGGCGGCGGGCTCAGGCTCCACGGTCAGCAAAAGGCAGGTCTAGACCCGACCGGCCTCCTCAGCCCCGGCCCCCCATCCTCTCGTCCCCCCTCGGCCTGCACGCACCCCCGGGGCCGTCAGTTGAGGCCTGGCTCCTCCACAGAGGGGTGGCGCCCTCTGTTCTCAGACTGTGGGGACGCGTGGCCCCTGTGCCTCAGTCTCCGCATCTATGACCTGGGCCCGAAGCCCCTGCCATGCAGGACCCTCCCCCACTCACAGTGTTGCTGTATCTGTCAGAACTTGGGGCCTCCTGGCCTGGGAACAGGGGGCTGTGGTGTCCCGCACTCTGGCGCCAGGCTCCATGGAAGTCGTAGGTCAGGAGGCTGATGAAGTCCAGGTGTCTGTGGGAGCGGAGGGAGGGCGAGGTGGGAACTGGAGAAGCTGCCAGTCCCGCGGGATGTGAGCAGGGCAGACTGGAGAGATGGGCCATCCACCCAACCCAGTCCCGCCCAGTGACCCACTGTCCAGGCTCCCAGACCGGACCCCTCCAGTTCATTGTGTTGAGAACAGATTAAAACTGTCATCAGCTGCCCGGCTGGCGTGGCTCAGTGGTTGAGTGTTGACCTATGAACCGGGAGGTCAGGGTTTGATTCCCGGTTGGGGCACGTGCCCGGGTTGTGGGCTCCATCCCCAGTGTGGGGCGTGCAGGAGGCAGCCGGTCCATGATTCTCTCTCAGCATTGATGTTTCTATGTGTCCCTCTCCCTTCCTCTCTGACATCAATAAAAAAATATTTTTTTAAAAAGTGTCATCAGCCCTGACCTGTTTGGCTCAGTGGATAGAGCGTCAGCCTGCAGACTGAAGGGTCCCAGGTTCGATTCCGGTCAAGGGCATGTACCTTGGTTCTGGGCACATCCCCGGTGGGGGGTGTGCAGGAGGCAGCTGATCGGTGTTTCTCTCTCATTGATGTTTCTGACTCTCTATCCCCCTCCCTTCCTCTCTGTAAAAAATCAATAAAAATATATTTTTAAAAAAAGTGTCATCAACAGACAGCAGGACAGAGGGCACCAGACCTGGACACGCACACAAGAGGCAGCAGATGGACTCGTGGACCTGAGCGTCAGGTGTTGGGGGCAAATGCCTGAGACCTCCCCTCCTCATGGTGCATTTAGGCTCTGAGTCTCCACCCCCCGAATGTGGTAAAGAAGATCTGATGTCATAGCAGAGCCCTCGTCCTTCACTCCTGGCTTCCTGAGGCCCAGGCCTTAGCCCCACCGGCCATCAGGCCCTTGGCTGTGGCTGCTCCTCATTTGGGGGTTGGGGGGCAGGCTGAGGAACAGGGGGACCCGCCTGAGTGAGCCTCTCAGGCTGCCCTGACCACCTGGCAAGGAAAAGCCACTCAGGGAGGAGCACTCAGCCTCGTGCAGCGGACAGCGCTGGGCGGCTCGGCTGGCTGGTGTGTAAGCTCCTCCTACTTCCTTTCCCGCAAACTCCTGCCCGGCCACTCTCTCCACCCGTCGTACTAGACCCAAGTGGAAAGGAAGGAGAGGTGTTATTCTCCCCACGATGGACGGGAGACGAGACGCAGAGAGGGAGCGCGACCTCCTGAGCTGCCCTGGCTCCCACGGAGGGCAGGTGGGGGGACTCACTGGGCCAGCCGGGACATGTCGTAGCCTCTGTCCAGGGCCACCTTCCCGGCAGACACCGCGGCGCTCAGGAGCAACGGCTGCTTTTCCTTCGGGGCTTCCTTTACAAACTCAGCCTTCATTTCCTGGTGGGAGGGAGGCCGCAGGTGGAAGGGGTCCCGGGGGTGGGAGAGAGCCCCGTGCTGGGAGGCCAGTTCTGAGCACCTCACAGCCCCTGAGGGGCTCCGGGGACCACGGGTGGCGCCTCAGTGGTCCTGTCCCCAGGCCGATCCTGGGACTCGTCTCGTGCCCACCCCCTACCCCGTCACTCAGTGACTCCTGCCCTGGAGGGACCGCGAGATGCCAGTTGGACTCCAGGGGACTGCCTTTTGGTCTGCGCTCTGTCCCCACAGGTACACGAGACCAGAGTGAACGTGCCAGGGCTGGTGCTGTGGGCGATGTGTGTGGACGGTCGCTGTCCCCGGTCCCTGGAGATGCTTGGGCTGCCTCCCTGCCCCTGTCCCAGACCCGACCAGCACCTTGACCAGAGAGGTAAGATGCCGCTTGTCCCTTCGTCCAGGGTAGATCCAGGCCAGGTCCAGCCCGTCGAAGCCGTGGGTCCGAAGGAACGGTGGAACCGACTTGATGAAAGTCCTGCGACTCTGGGTGTTGGAGGCTATTTTGGAAAATCTAGGAAATCACCGCAGAAGAGTGCTTAGTGCTGAGATGCTGGGCACGGTCCACTCTGGGGGGTTTCTGTTCCCCGAGGAGCAGGGAGCCTGAGCCCACAGCCCCAGGAGACACGGCCAGGGTGGGACCCACTTCTAGTCATGTGCTTTGGAGCCAGACACCCCTGGTTCCCAAGGGAGGCTCCGTCACCCACTAGCCAAGCCACTCACAGGCTGTGACCTGGGTCGCAGTGCACTCGTCTGTAAAACGGGGATGAATGTGCTCTCGGTGCCACTGTGAGGATGGCATGTGAAATGGCCTGGAAGGCGCCTGACACTTAGTAACCACTCACTGAATGGGAGCTGCTGTGGCCGTGCCGCGCCCCCTCTGTACACCCCGCCCTCACAGTGACCTATGGATGAGTTAAGCCCCTTCAGCTTTTGTCTCCACTTTCTTTCCGAGAACCATTCCAGTCGAGAAGTTACTCCATGGGGAAGGCTGTCTGGGTGAGCCGTGCACACATAAGACCACAATGGGATCAGCGGGCGCGCGGGATCAGGGGCCGGCTGACTTTTGTGAATTCTGCTGGGTCATGCTCCCAAGCAGATAACGGGAATGACAACTAACATACAGAAAAACTCCTTGAGTCAT
>NW_005872558.1:20985-33935 GCF_000147115.1 Myotis lucifugus
ACCCTCTCCGGGAAGTCCTCACACGCTCTCCACCCGATTCCCATTCTTTCAACCCCCCACCGTACAGCCTCAGGTCTGAGCTGGTAAAAAGGACGGTTAAGATCCACTGTCAGCTGTTGTGCGATCTTGGCAAGTCCCTGTTGGTTGTACACGAGGGGGGGCCCCGACAGCCATTTCGGCCCCTGTGCCGACCAGTCTGGGGTCCCTGTGAGCCTCATGTCCACACTCCTAGTCCAGCTTCGTCTGGGGAGGGGTCCTACCTTTCAGAACCGAAGTTCCATCCTCCCACAGACAAGAGGGTCTTCAGGTTGGGGTTCCTGTGGGGAGGAGGAGGCGGGAGGCAGGTGAGGTAAGTGCCGAGACACCGGGTGGCCCCAGGTTTGGCTTCCAAGGTCCTTCCAGCCCTGAGACTCTAAGACTAAGGTGGGCTGCCTATCCCCCGCTTCCCCAGTGGGGAAGCCGGATATGGAGGAACAGAGCAGCAGCAAGGCCCATGCGCCTGAGAGACGCCCTCAGGGACTGACAGTGACGGGGAGGCCTCCCTTCTCAGAGCTCAGTGGTGCCCTTTCTCCAGCCGCCTCCTCATCACCCCAAACCCTGCCCAGCACCTGCCGCCGTCACCGCCTCCCACGTAAGCTAAGGCCTCAGATGATCTACCCAGAGGCTGGGCCATGGGCTGGGCAGAGGTGCCCTGCCCCGGACCAGCCGGCCCACCTCCATCCTCCCCCTGCCCTGGCCCAACCTGGTCTTGAGTGTGTTCAGCGTGTCGTATAGAGACACATCGTTCCACTCCCAGGTGTCGATCTCATTGTTGCTGATGTTGGCGAAGCTGTAGATGACGTGGGTGCAGAGGAAGGGGTCTATGGCGTCTGGGAAGCAGCTCCCGTCCCCCTCTCGGTACTGGGACCAGCTGGTGTAGTAGCAGACCAGCTGGTAGGCGGCACCTACAGGAAAGGTCAGGTGGGACCTGGGCCATGGTTCTGCCAGCGACCCTCTCGTTGAGCCCTGAGCTCAGCACTCAGGGCAGAGTGTGAGCAAAGTTAGAATGTGAATGAAGGGGCGGCTCTGGGAGTCCCCAGGCTGATAAAGAGGAGTGAGGTCAGGAAGGGTTCCTGGAGGAGACCCCGGCCTCTAGGGTGGACCTGGCAGGCCCCGTGGTGGGTCCTTGACCTGAGAGGCTCTGGCATCCTCTTCTCTGGGCGTCCTGACTTGTCAGCCCCCAGGCCCCGCAGCCCTTCCCCCAGCTGGGCCCCAGGGCAGGGGTCCCAAGTCCTCCTGGTGCCAAGAAAGTGTTTCTGCCCTCCTGGTCCTGGAGGCAGGACAGCGGGCATCTCCCAGCCACACTGCCACTGGGCTCCCCCAGGCCTCACTGAACCCGAGCCTTGGAAATATTTGTATTTTGAAAAATTTCCAGTATACAAACAAGTAGACACTAGTAAAATAAACATCCAGATAATGATGGTAACTGTTCTTCAGCTCCTTTAACAAACATGAATCTGCCGATCCTTCCTCACCACCCCCCTCACCACCCCCGCCCCCGTCCCGGAACCCAAGGGGGTACTCACAGCTCTGCACCACCAGCAGGACCACAAAGCCTGTGGGAGAACCAGGGTCAGACCCTGCAAGTGCACCTGCCCCTCCCCCCCCTCCTCTCCCTCCCTCCACTTCCTCCCCTCCTCCTCCCCCCTCCCTCTCCCCCACCCCTGGCTCTGCTTCCTCTCCCGCCACTGCCTCTGCCCTCCCCACAGCAGGTCCAGACCCCTCCGTGCAGTGGCTCTGCAGGCCGTCTGGGCCCTTCAGCCTGAACACCCACAACCCAGACCCGTGGTCAGCCCAGAGACCTGTCTGAGCCACCCTCAGACCCGTCCTGGCCGCAGCAGACAGGGGCATGGTGTGGCCTCTTGCTGTGCTCCTGTGCCCAGCTGCCTCTTCCGGGGCCTCACCCTCCTTTTATACCTGTTCCCTCCACTCCCCTGTGCCCCAAACCATCCCTTTTATGGGAACGGACTGGCAGTGAAGGAACCAGCAGGCTGGGGAGTGGTGTGGGGAGCACTGTCGGCCCAAGGGGGATTGAGAAACCCGCAGCACCTGCCAGCCAAAGAACCAACAGGGTGACGGGGCTTCCCGCATTTCCAAAGACCTCCACTTCCTGGCCTCTGCAGCCCCCGCCCCAGCTCTTCCAGCCAGCAATTACCAGGCTTTCCTGGCAGCCATGTCTTCCCCGTCCAGGCTCCTGGCCAAGTGAAAACTGTTGTGTAACCCACTGCGCCCCAAACAAGGCTGTCCTGTGTTTCCTCCGCCTCTCCCCTCAGCGTTCCCCTCCGCACGCTGTGTCCCGCAGCTCGGCCTGAGAGTGGAGGCCTTTCAGCCACGGATGTGCTGGCTCTGAAAGTGGCCCCGGAATGAGCAGAAGAGGGCGTGTTGGGAGCCTGGGTCTGCAGGAGGCACCAGGGAGCAGTACAGGTGACTGCTGACTCCCCAGGAGCAGGCCATCCCTCCTGACCTCCACAGCCGCTGCTCCTGTCTCCCACAGGCTTGTCCGGGCCAGGCCCAGTGCCGTCACTCGGCCTAACTCCCTTTTGACCCTCCTCGCGTTTAGGATAAGATCCGAACTTCTGACCAAGGCTCCGCATGGCTTGGCCCCGTGTGTGGGTACATTGTTTGGCCAAAGATCCAGGACAGGTTCATTCCTCGCCGGCTCTAAAGTCACAGGCAGTGAGTGAAAAGTTCAGAACAGCAGGAGCCAGAATGAGTCAGAGGGCTTCTCAACCAGTGCCTTTCCGGGGACAAGAACGTCAGGTCCTAATCGGATGTTCGCCACACGAGTCTCCCTCTCGTCTCCCATCTGCTCCCTGCAAACCGGGAACAAGTCCTCGTCTGGATTGTGCGTGGGTCCGAGTCACCCTCTGTGAATACTGACGGGTCAGCGCTTCCCCCTTGGAGGCCTCTGACTCCTTTCGTGCCCAGATGGTTGCCACACTGACCATCGATGATCACCGTTCTTCGCCCATTTGGGTCCCCAGGCATGACTTCCTCTAATCTCTAACTGGGCCCTTACAGAGCTGCAGGCAGGCAGAGCTTTTCATAATAGGATGCAGGGTGTTAGGAAACACCTCCTATTTTCACTCTGACTTACCTCCTAGGCTCGGATCCAACTTCTCTACGACTAAGAGGGTTATCTTAGCCCTAACCAAACCCTGTCCATTGTTCCACTTTTTTAAAATAATATTTTTTATTGATTTCAGAGAGGAAGGAAGAGGGAGAGAAAGACCATCCATGATGAGAGAGAATCATTGATCCGCTGCCTCCTGCAAGCCCCCCACTGGGGATCGAGCCCACAACCCGGGCCTGTGCCCTTGCCCGGAATCGAACCTGGGACCTTTCAGTTTGCAGGCCGACGCTCTATCCACTGAGGCAAACCGGCCAGGGCTTATTTTATTTTATTATTTTATTTTATTTACATCTAGGTTAACACACCTTTGTAATAATCTGTAACTTAAAAAAAGAAGAAGAAGAAAAATCAGCAGAAGCACCCTCCATAGAGTCATAATGTTGTTAACGACCTTGTAATCCAACCCTTGTCTTGCAAATGCAAAAAGCAGAAGTGCCTTTCTCTGAGATCTTCCCGGTAATTGTGATCTTTTTGACTCAAATAGCAATCCCAGGTCTGGCATCTTTTTCAAGACTCTCTGAGTTCCCTTAGGTCCAACCCTCTCTCCCTGCCCTCCACACGGCTCTGATCATTCCTCATTCCACCCCATCCCAGGCACCCAGGTCCCACCCGTTTCCCAACAGGCCAGCACCCTTAAGAACGGAGCTTTTTCCAAAAACAAGATAAACTCGACAGGAAAACGGCCATAGCCTGGAGCTTGCCCTCCATCAAGGCCGAATGCTGTCTCAAAGCAGTTGGCTTCATTTCCTGCAGTTGAGAAACCGTGTGTGGTGAGCAGCGTGCATCTCACACTGCTTGAAGGAGAGAGAAGGTTCTGTCTCACCGAGCTTTTGAGAGAGAGAGATGAGGTCAGTCCCTGGAGACCACAGGCGAGGCCCTCACCTCAGGGACAGCGCTCAGGGCGGCGGCAGGGATGCACGTGCTCACTGAGGCCTGTCTCTCGGTGCCCACGTGGCTCCACTCAGTCCAGGAACCTGCTCAGTCTGGCCCCCGCCTCTCCTCCACCCGATGGATGGCAAGCCCCATGCCTGGTTTGTGGGAGCATGCCCTGGGCATCCTGGCTTAGTCCTTCCTGGGTTGTGCTCTGCCTGGGAGTTTAAGGAAGGTGTGACCGCATTCCAGGCTCAGCCTCAGGGCTGGCGCCTCTGTGTCAAAGCCCGTGCCTACCATTCAGCCAGAGATGGCTGCTCCTTCCTTTGAAAACCTTAGTTTGCTAGCTTTTCATGGCTTACGGCTCACTTCATCTTGAATCACAAGGCTGTGTGGCATATCTTATCTCCGCTTGTAGACTCGATAAATCTGAGAAGATAAAGCCTTGAGTGTGGGGTCATCTCTCATTTATCTCCATCCACAGCCTCAGCAAATAACTAAAGTATGGTTTTGTCTTCCTTTAAAAATCAGGTGTGTGTCATGCTTCTTACATTGCTTGCAGTTGAATGGAAGCCTCAGCAGCATCCACACTTAAATTAAGTGAGTTGACATCGCTGTTTGGCCCTCAGATGACTATTTTTTTCCACCGAGATCACTGTCTCTTAATAGAATATGGCTCCTAGTACTGGATCAAAGGATTAGAAAGAGATTGTCTCCAGGCATGTGGGGCCTGGTGAGCTCGAGATCTCCCCACCGGCTGGGGAGTGGAGATGTGGAAGCCGTCCAAGGCCAGACACCTCTGAGTCACTGCAGGGATTCTCTGGGCACAGCCTGGATGTCTTGCTCAGCTGCTGGCTGGCGTGGGCTCTGGCTGCCCCTGCAGATGTGGAGCAGGGCAGACAGGAGGGAGCGAGCCCCATATTCAGCTCAAGTCTTCCATGGAGAGGAGGCCTGTGGTTAGGGGAGCAGGGTGAGGGGTGACACCTAAGGCAGATGGAAGCACAGGTTCCCTTGCTGTGCTTTTCCTGGGAGGGGCCTCCAGTGGCAGGTGGTGGTGGCCCGTGGTTATTAGGTTGCCTAATCCGTGTCAACCTATGAAGCAGGAGGTCACGGTGTCAGGGTTCAATTTCCCATCAGGGCACATGGCTGCCTTGCGGGCTCGATCCCCAGTGTGGGGCGTGCAGGAGGCGGCTGATCCATGATCATCTGTCATCCCTGATGTGTCTAGCTCTCTCTCCCTGTTCCTTCCTCTGTGAAATCAATAAAAACATATTTTAAAAAATGGATGGAGTGGAGATTCCCATGCCTACGGAAGCCCACATAAGGTCATAGGAACGATTGCTACAGCCTGAGGATCTCAATTATATGCCAGGAAGGAGTTCAGGGAACACAGCCAACCGGCCTGTAGGTCCGGCCCCTCAGTGCGTGGCTGCTCTGCCTCTGAGGAAGGCCAAGGGCAGGTCCTAACGAAGGTGGAGTTGTGGGCACCGGGTCCTTCTGCCCCTTTCCTTCAGACGCCTCCCCTTTCAGGTGGGCCCTCAGCGTCCCTTCTTGGACTGTGGTCTCCAAGGAATGAAGAGGTTGTGGGGGCGCAGGGACTGGGATGGTGTCTATGGCTAAGCCTGGGCCTGGTTGCTTGGCCACATCAGTTGTTATTGGCCTGGACGACAGCTGGGAATGGCAAGAACCCACTGGCGGAGGGCCGGCCAAGGTCTCACCTGCCATCTGTGGGTGGCCATGGAGAGGAATGCTAGGAACGGCATATGTTCTCTCCTCCCCACTCCATGCTGAACCAAATGAGACACGACCCCAAGGAAATGTCACAGTGGACTTTGGAAGGAATACTTCTCTCCCGGAGACACGTTTGGAAAACACTTGTTGCCTGAATGGATGAAGTGTTGGAGGAATCAGGCTATTTCCTCTTTTCACTAAACTCTGAAGATGGGGAACTGGGTCTGACGCTCAGCGAGGGATAGTGGGATGAGCATGGGAGACCAGGTGGCCTCTGGGGAAGGTTCTGAGAGAAAGTAGTTGCCTGGACAGCATAAGTAGGGGGGTGAGTTGGGGGGGTGTGCCCAGGCATCTGTTAGCTGCTCCCCACTCCTGATAAAATACCCTCCCCCGACCTCTCAGAGGCAGCTCCGTCCACAATGCTTGGCCATCGCTTTCCACTCTGTATCTGAGGGTGCTGCTCCCTCAGCCAGACTCTCCCAGGACAGAATCTTACAATGTAGGGAGCGTGGCACTCTCGAGCTTTAGTCTTGGCTGGTGGGGTGGTGGGTCAAGGAAGAGGAAGGAAGAAGGAGCAAGTGTTGGGGTTAGTGTACTGGGCCTGGACCCCTCCATATCCCTGGGGAACTCTGTGGACCCTCTCTGTGGAAGGAGGTAAGGATGGTGGCTCTAGATGAACTTTTCCCGGAGGCTCATAACTGTCCAATGGACATCAGACCATCTCGGTGGACTCCAGCAGCTTCTGGGAAAATTTCAGGTTTACAGCTTGTCCCAGCCTTTGTCAGGGCCACTTGAGAAGGATAGATGGAGGGGAGAGACAACCAACAAGCTCCCTGACTTTATCTCAAAAGAGGGTCCTACAGAGGGAACCCAGCTTCTGAGTTCAGAGTAAAATAGAAGAAAGTTTTAGTCCTTGACACCCCAAATTAGTTCATTATTAGCCTGGACAACACCTGGGGATGGCAAGGACATCCTGGAGTGTAAAAAGAAAACACGTAGGTCCATCTTTCTCATTAACCTATAAATGCAAAGACATGAAACACAATGTCCAGCAATATATAAAAATAACAATCTATCAAGACCCAGTTGGATTGAGATTAGGAATGCTAGATGAATTTAACAGGAAAATTGAATTATATAATTTACATTATCAACAGAATAGAAGCCAAAAACCTATTATATAAATAAAAACCATTTTACAAATTCACAGCCCTTCTTTTTTTTAAAAAAAACCATATTTTTATTGATTTTAGAGAGGAAGGAAGAGGGAGACATAGATAGAAACATCCATGATGAGAGAGCATCCTGGATAGGCTGCCTACTGCATGCCCCCTACTGGGGATTGAGCCCACAACCCAGGCATGTGCCCTTGACTGGAATCAAACCCTGGACCCTTCAGTGTACAGGTGAATTTGCTTTGGAAAAGATGAATTTAAACTGGAAAATGTGAATGTGCTTTGGAAATGCTGAATTCGCTTTGCAAAAGATGAATTTTCACCCTAGCTGGTTTGGCTCAGTGATAGAGCGTCGGACTGCATACTGAAGTGTTCCAGGTTTGATACCGGCCAAGGGCACATGCCTGGGTTGCAGGCTTGATCCTCAGTTGTGGGCATGCAGGAGGCAGGCGATCTATGATTCTCTCTCATCATGGATGTTTCTATCTCTCTCTTCCTCTCTGAAATCCATAAAAATATATTTTAAAAAGTACTTTAAAAACAAGATGATTTTGCTTTTCAAAAGGTGAATTTTGTGTGATTGAATTTCAGCAGCATGAAAATGAGTCACCCCTTCCAGGATCTTAGTAAATTCCAGTATTGCTTCATGTTTTTTCAAGTTACTTCTGTGACCTTAGGTTATTATTACTAAGTACTTTTTTCTCCTAGTACATTAGTTGTAAACACATTTTTTTTTCTGAACATAAGATTCTAGTTAATAGTTTGGCGTTGAAACACAGTGATTTCAAAACGTGTTCTTGTAACTCAAAGGGTTCTGCTTGGTCCCTGTGTCGGTCTCTTTCAGAATGAAAAATAAAATAAACTGTAGAAATGTGCTAAGACCAAGCATCCTGCTGTCAGTCAACTCCTGCTCAAAGATAATCCTCTGCTGCCCTCCTGTGGCCATTTGAAGAATAACACATTGTGCCTCTGACCATGGTGCTGAAATTCCAGCTAAGGCCCTGTGAACACAACCAAAAATTCTACCCACAAAAAAAAAAAAAAGAAGAAAGAAGAAAGAAAGAAAGAAAAAGAAAGAAAGAAAGAAAGAAAGAAGAAGAAAGAAAGAAAGAAAGAAAGAAGAAAGAAAGAAAGAAAGAAAGAAGAAAGAAAGAAAGAAAGAAAGAAAAAGAAAGAAAGAAAAGAAAAGAAAAGAATAAAAGAAAAGAAAAGAAAAACCCACAAAATCATTGAGGCTGTCCATGGCTGCAATCATTTCGTCTCTGGATGGACCGAAGTCACAGCTCTGGGGCCCGCACTTCTTCCCACCCCAGCTTTGCAAAGGGAGGCCCTGGAGACTGCTGCACTGAGATTCCCTTTAAGGTGACCCACCACCCTGCCTAATATGTTCCTGATTCCTCTTTTAGCTAGAGAGTAGTGAGTGTATGCTTGCCAAGCAGATGCTCTAACCAGTGAGCACACCAGCGACGTATTCTATTCACTTTTAAAAATCTAAATCGGAGGTCAAGGCTGGGGCTGAGGCTGGGGATGGGGTTGGGGTTAGGGTTTTGGGGTGAGGATGAGTTTTAGGGGGCAAGGTCGGGGTCATGGCCAGGGTCAGAGGTGGAAAAGGTGAATTTTCGCTGGAAATGGAGAATTTGCCTGAATGTATTTCAGCAGCATCAAAATGAGTCTCCCTTTCCAAGATCCTAGTCAATTCCAGTATTGGTTCATATTTTTTCAAGTTACTGCAGTGACATTAGGTTATTAAGACTGAACGCTTTTTTCTCCTAGTAAATTAGTTGTAAACACATTTTTTTTCTGAATAAAAGATTCTAGTCAATACTTTGGTTTTGAAACACAGTGTGTTTTTTTATGTGCCTCAGGCATGAAATAGCTCTGGCCACCCACTCAGGCATCAAGCTAGGATGAACTAAGGACTGTACATCGGCTTTGCCCCTGACTGATATAAGAGCAACACCACCAATCAGGTGTCTCCTTGCCCATTGCCAGTGGGTGAAACATAGTGGTTTTGAACCCTGTTCTTGTAACTCAAGGGGTTCTGCTCAATACCTATACGCCTGTCTCTTTCAGAATGAAAGATAACATTATCCTGTAGAAATGTGCTAAGACCAAGCATCTCTGATTTTGTGATTTATCAGAATGTATTCATAGAGCAGACTTATACTCAGGGTTTATAGTATAAACGCTTATATTTTTCCTTCAAGTAAGTTACTGATTATACTGTGCACGTCTATGGGATCTAGATATTCATTATGCTAGCAGCTAGCCCTTAAAGGTCGCTGTCAGCCAACTCCTGCGCAAAAATAATCCTCTGGTGCCCTCCTGTGGCCATTCAAGGAATAACACCTTGTGCCTCTGTCCATGGTGCTGCAATTCCAGGCAAAGCCCTGTGAACACGACCACAAATTCTACTCAGAAAAAACACACAACCACCAAATCATCAAAGCTGTCCAGGGCGGCAATCATTCTGTAGTCACGGTCCTGTGTTTTCACCTCTCCCCGCCCCAGCTCTGCAAAGGGAGGCCCCTGTAGATTGCTGCACTGAGGTTCCCCTTATGTGACCCACCCACGCTGCCTCATATGTTCGTTGGTGCTGTTTTCAACTAGAGTGGTGAGTGTATGCTTGGCAAGCAAATGCTCTAAACAGTGAACAACACCAGGTACAAATTCTATTCACTTTTAAAAATATACATTTCAGCTTGGTCAAGGGTTAGAGTTCAAAGCTCTGGGTGGGGCTAGGGCTGGGTTTGGTGTTAGGGTTTTAGGGTGAGGGTTCATGGTCAGGGTTGGCTTTCGGGTCAGGGTCAGAAGTGGAAAAGGTGAATTTGCTGTGGACACGGAAGATTTGCTTTGCAAACGTTGAATTAGCTTTGCAGAAGGGGAATTACCTCTGTAAAAGGTGAATTTGTTTTGGAAATCGTGAATTGGCTAGCAAAAGATAAATTTGGGTTGCAAAATGTGAGTTTGTCTGATAGTATTTCAGAAGCATCCAAATGAATCGTTCTTGTCAGGATTCTAGTAAGTTCCAACATTGCTTCGTATTTTTTCAAGTTACTTCAGTGACATTAAGGTCATTATTCCTGAGTATTTTCTTCACCTAGTGAATTAGTTGTAAACACATTTTTTTTTCGGAATAAAAAATTCTAGTTAATAGTTTGGTGCCTGTTTTTGTAACTTGATACCTATGCCTGTCTCTTTCAGAATGAAAGATGAAATAGTCCTGTAGAAATGTGCTAAGCACAAGGATTCCTTATTTTGCGATTGATCAGAATGTAATCCTAGAGTAGACTTATACTCTCGTTTTATAGGATAAACGGTTTTATTTCTCCTTCAAGCAAGTTACTGCTTATACTGTAGTCGTCTATGCATCTATGTACTTATGACAGAAACCTCAAAGGATGCTGTTGGCCAATTCCTGAGCAAAAACGATCCTCTGCTGCCCTCCTGTGGCCATTCAAGGAATAACACCTTTTGCTTCTGTCCGTGGTGCTGAAATCCCAGCTAATGCCCTGTGAACAAGACGAAAAATTATACCCAGAAAAAACAAACAAAAAACAACAAACACAGCCGAAACCGGTTTGGCTCAGTGGATAGAGCGTCGGCCTGCGGACTGAGAGGTCCTAGGTTCGATTCCGGTCAAGGGCATGTACCTGGGTTGCGGGCACATCCCCAGTAGATGTGCAGGAGGCAGCTGATCGATGTTTCTCTCTCGTCGATGTTTCTAACTCTCTATCTCTCTCCCTTCCTCTCTGTAAAAAATCAATAAAATATATTTAAAAAAATAAAATTAGAGTTTTTTTTTTAAAAAAAAAAAAACAACACACACAAAATCATCGAGCCTGTACAGGGCTGCAATCATTCCGTCCCTGGATGGACTGAAGTCACGGGTCTGGCTTTTGCACCTGTTTCCGTCCCAGCCTTGGAAAGGGAGGCTTTGGCTGCTGCACTGACATGGTGAACTGGTGACTTCACGCTGTCAGTCCGAAACCTAAAGGCTGCCCTTATTGAGGCACCCAGTACCTTGGAGGCCGCCGAATTTGATACAGCCAGTAACCTAGATTCGGATATATTTGCAGGATTCCGTACCTTGGAGGCCGCCATTACTAAGTCAGCATATACGCTGGCGGCCGCCATTCCTGAGGCAGGAAGTCCGTACGGCGAGGGTGTAAAGTTCCGCGAGACCAGGCGACCTCGAGAGAGTACGGCGTTCCGTAGGCGCTGCGTACGCTGGAGTCCGCCATGACTGTGTCCGTCCGTACAGCGGTGCGTCCCGGACCGAGGCGGCCGGTACGGGGCAGGTGGCGTTTACTGAGACAGCCTGCAGGCCGCAGCGGCGTCTACTGAGGCAGCGAGTTCGCTGTGGGCCGCGGTCTGTGTGACCTGGAGTCCGCTTTGAGTGCGGTATTCCGTAGGGTGGCGGCCGCCATTCCTGAGGCAGGAAGTCCGTACGGCGAGGGTGTAAAGTTCCGCGAGACCAGGCGACCTCGCGAGAGTGCGCCGTTCATAGGCGCCGCGTACGCTGGAGTCCGCCATGACTGAGTCCGTCCGTACAGCGGTGCCTCCAGCACCGAGGCGGCCCGTACGGGGCAGGTGGCGTTCACTAGGACAGCCTGCAGGCCGCAGCGGCGTCTACTGAGGCAGCGAGTTCGCTGTGGGCCGCGGTCTGTGTGACCTGGAGTCCGCTTTGAGTGCGGTATTCCGTAGGGTGGCGGCCGCCATTCCTGAGGCAGGAAGTCCGTACGGCGAGGGTGTAAAGTTTCGCGAGACCAGGCGACCTCGCGAGAGTGCGCCGTTCATAGGCGCCGCGTACGCTGGAGTCCGCCATTACTGAGGCAGGAAGTTTGTACAGCGCAGCCAGAAAGTCTCAGGAGTGCAGGCGGCCTCGGGGTGAAAGGACAGAACGGGGCTGATAACCGTGTTCCTAACTCCTCTTCAAGCAAAAGCCATAGAATGTATCAGTTGCTCAGCCAGCCCTTATTTCAGCCAATAGGAACGCAAGGAAACTAGCCCAAGGCCAAAAGTATGCTAGCCACCTCCTGTCTCTGTGTAACCAGACCCTAGCTGCACCCTACCCTTGCGTCATTAGCCCCCCCGGCCATCACTCAACCAACCGGAATCGGCCAAATCAGTGGTCCGAGTAAGCCCCCACCCCCTGACCCAAGCCCTATAAATTCTTTGTTTTTCCAAGACTCCGGGCTCTCTTGCTTCCTGTCACTCCACTGTGTCAGTGGGGGAGGCAGAGGGACCAAACTAGCTAGTTTGAATAAATGACTCTTTGCTTTTGCATCGGACTCGGCTCCCTGGTGGTCTGTCTTTGGGGATTTTGAAATCTGGGCATAACAGGGGGAGTTGGCGGTTGTGGAGGCATTCGTTTCCCTGGTGGTCGCTTGTACTGCCTGTCTCCCGTGAACACTGCAGCAAGGATGGGATAGGTCGCCTTTACTCAGGTCACTGGTTGCTAGGTACCAGGTTCCTGGTTCCTAGTTACCGGTGTGCTGGTAACCAGTGCACTAGGTTAAGGATGACCACTTCCTAGTTTCTAGGCCACTAATTAGTAGCTACTGGTTTCCAGGTCAGTAGGTTCCAAAGGTTCCTAGTTGCCAGTTAGTAGGTTAGTAGGTCCTGATTTTGTAGTTATTACCTACCAGGTTGCTTGGTAGTATTTACTAGGCTAATGGTTACTGGTTCCTATGTTCCTGGTTACCCGTGTCCAGGTGACTGTTTCCCAGTTGTTTGGGTTCAGTATTCCATGTCTTCACGTCCATACTTATGACACAAAGCTTTCAAGAAGCTGTCAGGCAATTCCTTTGGAAAAAGTATCCTCTGCTCCCCTCTTGTGGCCTTTTGAAGAATAACACGTCCATCTTCGGTCTGTGTTGCTGAAATGTTAGCTAATGTTCTTTGAATTTGATGAAGAATTCTACCCCCAAAAACACAACCAGCCCTGACTGGTTGACTGAGTGGATAGAGCGTCGGGCTGCGGACTGAAGGGTCCCAGG
>NW_005872558.1:36386-37570 GCF_000147115.1 Myotis lucifugus
GCCCAACTGAAGTGTTGGGGGTCATGTGTTGTGAGCCAAGCGGAATCTTTGGGAGCTCCATGACTGTCCCCGTTGTTGAGACAGCCTGCATGGTTGTCCCTTCATTGTATGTTATGAAGCACTAGGCAGAAGGTAGAAGTCGAGTTGTGCCGGGGTCCAGGCCCAGCGGTTCAGGGGTCCGCGAAGGCGTGGACGGCATGGGCGAAGAATGAAGGGCAGGGAGACAGCGTTGAGCTGATCAGCATCCTCAGGTTCTGTGTTTATGGGCCTGTTCCCAGTGTGTTTATCGTATTTGATTCTATAAGCATGCGTCCATAGTTCCATCACGGTATGTTGTGTCTCCTCCTTTGACCCGTTAAAGTGTCTTGTTTGACGTTTCCCGTTTCTTATGTGAGCTTTGCCCAAAATCTCCTTTCTGTTTAGCTCTGCGGGTTTTAATGTTATTTATTGTCTGTCTCTGTCCATTGTATTGTAAAGGTTAGTGTGTGTGTTCCATGATCAGGGCTAGTTTGTTATTTGTATTGTATAGTTGCTATTGTATTGCTGCAGTGTGAAGGTCTAAGGCCAAAGCGGAAGGAGGTTTTCGTATTGTGTGTCGTCAGTCCAGGCCGTGTAGGTTCAGCATGATTGTTGTTAGGTATGGTGATGAACGACGTGCCTGGAAGTTTGTTGAAGTGTTTGTGGTTGCCTAGGTCGCCTCAGAGTGTGGTTTTGGCTGCTGTTTCGATGTTGTTGTGTTTTTCATGTTGTGAGTTGTTTGTGATTGACTTTTTGAAAACAGTGAGACCTCGTGTATGTAGTGATGTAGGTATGTCTGTTTGTCCTTTTCCGTGTTGCAGCCTTTGAAGAAGCTGTTGGTGAGAGGTTGCAAGTTGCAGATGTGTTAAAAAGCATCTATTAGCCCTGGCTGGTTTGGCTCAGTGGATGGAGTGTCGGCCTGCGAACTGAGGGGTCCCAGGTTCGATTCCGGTCAAGGGCATGTACCTGGGTTGCGGGCACATCCCCGGGAGGGGGTGTGCAGGAGGCAGCTGATTGGTGTTTCTGACTCTGTCCTTCTCCCTTCCTCTCTGTAAAAAATCCATAAAATATATGTAAAAAAAAATAAAAAGCATATTGCATTGATGTTTCACGTCGAGGCAAGAAGAGGGCTAGAGAGTGAGAAACATGGATGAGAGGGAAAGATC
>NW_005872558.1:38360-43104 GCF_000147115.1 Myotis lucifugus
TTCCAAAGACCCTTTTCACGTGCAACAGTGTACCCTCCCTTGAAACTTTCCATGGATGGCCTCCTGGACTAATGATCACGTCAAGGCAAGTTGTGCCTGTGAAACAGTAAGTGTTGGCTTGCAAGACTTTGTTGTGACGTGGCCCGCTTGTAGGGCCCTGGCTTTTCCTGGCAGAGCGCCGTCTTCTAGTTGACTTCCTTTCACTTGTGCAGCTCCGTTGTCCCCCATGTGTTCCTAAGATATGTGCGTGGCGATCCGTGGTTTTAGGAGGGGCATGGGATCCTGAAGGAAAGGTGTCAGGTGGAGGTGTGAAGGCTGCCCACAGGAGCCTGTGGATCCCCCCTGAAGCACTGATCTTATCTAGAAAGTGGTGTTTGTGATGTGAAGCCTGGTATTTGTGGGTTGTGTCCATGCTTGCTGGGTTCCATCCTAAGGAACATAAGTGTAGTCCCTTTTGAGAGAGCTCATTCAATGTTCTGCAGATGAAGTGATGAGTGCTGGTGTGAGGCCAAGTGTTGGGTTTAGGTCTTAAAGTGCGAGCACCTAGGGCCCTTGGAGACCTTGCGAAAGGCTCCCGGGAAAAGCCACTATTGGGGAGAGAAAGAGGGTCCGATAGTGTAAATATGTGAAAGTTTGTGTGCGATGTGAGGCCGAAATTGAGAGACATTTTCCCGTGGGCCTGCGCCTAATGAATGTCAGTCCATTTTCGTAATTGTTGCTTGGTTCTTTTTTTTTTTGTTGTCGTCGTCACAGAACAGGCTAGAAGTTGTATTGAATAATGCGAAAGCATGTATGGATTGTGCCTGATGAGGAAGAGGTGTCCTTGGATGATTTGCGTGGACATGCCTTGTGAAGAAGTGGTTTATTGTGGGACTCGGAGAAAGAGTAGGTGAGTGAAAGGTGGCAAGCAGTGTGAGTGTTTTGCAGTGGTAGAGGTGGGGTGGCCAATCGTGAGTCTTTGGTGTGGGCAGACTTTTGAGGAGCCAGCACGTGGTGCAGGCTGAAGAGCAGCCTTGTGTAGCTTAGCAGTTGCCTGTGAGTGTCGTGAAGCGTGTGCGTGGTCTCCTTTCCGTGTGTGTCGAGGCAGATCCTAGGCATTGTGGGTGGTTGTTGCAGCCATGCATGTGGTGAGGTAGGAAGCAGGCACGTTTTCGTGTGGGCATGGTGATGGGTTCGAGTGTGTGGGTGTGTGTGTGAGGTTCCGTCGTGTGATTGTCAGTGAAGGTTATGTGTTTGGGCTTGGGGTTTGGTCCCCCGTGAGTGCAGGAGTGAAGTCATCTCAGAGGTGACTCCCTGCGGTGGATGTTTGTATGTGTGTTTTGTGTTGTTTATAGCTGTGTCGCACGATTTCTGAAAGATGGCAGAAGAAAGTATCGTTGTTTGAGGATGAACCCAAGGAAAGAGGGTCATGGCATGAATGTTGTATTTTGTGGAAAGAAGGCCCCAAGAGGTGTTGTTGAAAAGCCAAAAGGCTGTCGATGTTATCGCCTGGGCCCATTGCATTCCAGGAAGGGAGGGAAAGGTTAGGATTTGCGTTTGTGGTTGGTTGTGGCCTGGCGCCTGAGAAGGCGGCGATTTGTACAGGAGCCATTTTGTGTTGATCACTTTGGAAGCGTTTTTTCTTTTCTTTGGAGCGGCAAGAGCGCAGGTTGTAGGAGCCAAGAGGAAAGGTCGCTGCGTGTGAGAGCCTTGGTGTTTTGAAGCGATCGTGTGCCGCCGTCTTGTGGGCATGGCAGGGAAGCACAGCGTGCTTCTGTCGTTGGTGCTGAAATGTGAGGTTCCAGGCAGTGTCTGTCGAAAAAAGGTCCCAAAGAAATGTCCGAAAGTGTTGTAGGCTGTCCAGGGGGCCATGATTCGGTGGTTGCATTTTGTGACGTGTCGGGTGTCGATGTGTGAGGTGTTTGTGGCAGGGGAGGCCTGCAGAGGGAGGCGTCGGAGGGCGCTGCCCTGGGCTGGCGAGCAGGTGCGTTGAGGATGTGCGTTGCTCCCCTGTTGCAGGCACGGTTGAGGCCATGAGTCGTTGTCCAGGAGGTGGCGATGGTGGAGCGTCCAGTTGGTCGTTGGGGTGTTTGGTGTATTTGTAGAAGCTCTTCTTCCCGCCATGGTCCTAGAGAGGTGAGCCTTGTTGAGGCCGTCCGTGATGTGGAGGCCGGTGTGATTGAGGCAGGCATCTGTGAGCGTGTGGAAGCTTCAGATTTAGTATCGTTTTGCCAGACATTTGAGAGTGTTGGTTGTAGCAGGTGTATGTGTGTGAAGATGCCTTGGCGTGGGTGTTTTGAGCCCGTGGCATGCCTAGGCATTGCTGTTGAAGTGTCGATTGCGGTCCAGTAGGATGGTTGTGTTGTTTTCCCCATGCTAAGTGTGACTGTGCTGAGCACGCATCCTGGTTTGTGAATGTTGTGAATGGTTTGAAGTTGGCACGGCAAGGTGAGTGTGTTTGAAGTCATGTGGGGAAGAGAAGCCATGTTTGTTGCCAGGTCCATGTGTGTCTGGTGTTTTTTGTTGCCTTCCTTGTGCGACCAGGACGCTCCAGAAAGCAGAATTTTTTTTGAAAGCACAGGTGTTGAGAATGAATCTGTTCTTTGGTGATAGGGTTGCGGTTGGCATAGGCGTGTCACTGCTTGTCCAGTAGGTGGAGCCAAGACCTAGGCTAGGTGAGGAGGAGTGAGTGTGTGCGTGTGTGTGTGTGTGTGTGTGTGTGTGTGTTGGTGTTGGAGAGATTTGGTTGTGATCATTCGTGCAGGATGTGAGGCCCCTGAGTGTGCCGTGAGGGCAGAGGTGGCCCTATGTATTGGGTGTGTGAAATGGGGGAATGAATTCCCGGGCAGAAAGTGTTGTAGGCAGTGTGGAGGTGTGTGTTGAAGAAGTGCCGAGTGGCAGGTCGGGAGAGTGGCAAGGGTGCCAGCGGGTTCCTTTTTTGTGTGTCCTTTGAAGGGTGCAGATGGTGGTGGGTGCTCTTCCCTGTGCTGGGTCCATATTGGCCTTGGAGTTGGTTTTCCGTAGGTCGTGCAGTGCTGGCGAAGGTCTGATGTTGGGGGCCAGATGTCAGGTGGCAAGGTCCTTGCACCTGAAGGGACTAGCAAGGCTGGAACCCTTCCCCACACAGTTTTCCCAGACTTGTTTGGATGGCGGTTCTCAGTAGAATGACAGCAACGTTTGTGGAATGGGAACAGCCTTTCATGGCTTCCCAAGAAGTCTGTAAGTATTTCCTGAGATCTGCTGTCCTGAGAACTTGTCCTGCTGTGTCTGTCCCTTCGAGATGAAGAGGAACCAAGAATACATTCCTGTTGACAGACCTCGCCTTAGTGTGTCATGTCGAAATAGGATTGTGTGGCTGATCAAATGGCTTGAGTTTGTGGACGCAAGGGGCCACCTGCTGAGCTGACAAGCTGAGGAGAGGCCTGCATGGCAGTTTTTCCAACTTGGAGACCTAAAGTCACCGGAAAGGATGGTGTGAAATGAAACGTTAAGTCAAAGCAGTGATGGTGGGCAGTTACGTTGTAAGACGATATCTTCACTGATCAGGTCCACCTTTACCATAAGGAGCCTACCTGTGTTTTTGCCTCTAAAGAGAACATCTCTTTGGGATATCTGGGTCCCTTGTGACTTCCCTTTTTATGGAACCCTTGGGGTACAAGCAGGTGTGCTGGGCCCAGGACAGATGCCTGAGATTGTTTCATTTGTCATGTTCCTTGTTCCTGCACCCACTGAAGTACGTGTCCATCCTTTTCCTTTTTATGGTATCCCAGAGGTTTCCCTGCTTCGCTTTCTCCCACCTGCTTCAATCTGTCATCCATGAATGTCATGCATCCATACGGATGTAACCCTGCCATTGTCCGGAGCAGTATCTGCATTCGTTGAGGTTCTGCTTCCCGGCCTATGTGGACAGTTTGGCTCTTTTAAACTGACAACAATTCTGTATAGGTTTCCATGTTTTTTTTTACGTGAAGAAGTTCATGGAGGGAACTGGGGTCCTCCCGACCCCACTGTCCTGTCTTTCTTTTCTCCATTCCTACCTCCCTGCCTCAGCCCGGCTCAACCCTGTGAGGCTGGCCCTGATCATCTGACATGCGTGTGAGAGGTGACACGCCAAGTTTCTTTTTTGTTTGATTTTTCTTTGTGACATGGCATTGAAGTCCATCCCATGAATATGAAAAGTAGAAGTGTTTTTTTTGGTATGGTTGCAAGTATCCAAAAATGTCTGTATGTGATCTGGCCCCAGAGTTGAGTTTGGTCTTTTGCCCATGTTGACACGATATGGCAAGGTGTCAAGTTTGGCCATCCGTGCCCCTAGTAAGTCCTGGGCTGTAAGGTTGACCTTGCCCTGGGCCCAGTGAGGTATCCCCGCCCCCCCTCGTTCGCTGTGGGCTTTGCTGATTTGCACGTGAATGCAGGGCTTGGTTGTCTTTGTTTTTGTCCATGTTGACCTTTGCGGGCTATTTGCATTTGTTTGGTGCGATGCAAATGCGAGTGTTGGCGTTGCCTTGTGTTATGGAGATGTAACGAGAGCGCCCCCCGGCTCGGTTGTGTTGTGGCCGTGTCCCTTGTTCCAGTGTGTGCCGCTGTGGTTGTTTGTTGGAGCCCAATGTTCCGAAATGCCTATGCTTGGCGGCATGCCCCCCGAAATGGTTGTTTGAGTGTATGACCACTCGTTAGCTGAGCTGGTGGTGAGGAAAAAGGTGTGTTGGCATTTGTCATGTGCCCTGAGGTCCCGCGGTCCCCCTGTCCATTGTGCTGTGGCTTT
>NW_005872558.1:44889-46361 GCF_000147115.1 Myotis lucifugus
AGCTGCACCCTGGCCATCTGAGAAGTCTCTGTGGTATTTCTAGCCGTCAGCACACAGATGCTCTGGTGGTCCCAGGATGCAGCTATTGTCCAGCAGGATGCGGCTCAGCAGTTCTGGGTTGTTTTGTCCACCTCAGCTGGTGGGATCAGGAAAGACCCTATTTTCCCAGTCCCAGACCTTACATGGAGGCCCTAGGGAGCAGCCCAGGTCTGCTAGGTCCAGGACAGATGCCTGAGATTGTTTCATTTGTCATGTTCCTTGTTCCTGCCCCCACCTAAGTAGGCTTCCATCCTTTTCCTTTTTATGCTATCCCAGAGGTTTCCCTGCTTCGCTTTCTCCCACCTGCTTCCATCTGTCACCCATGAATGCCATGTATCCATACGGACGTCACCCTGCTATTCTCCGGAGCACTATCTGCATTCGTTGAGGTTCTGCTTCTCGGCCTATGTGGACAGTTTGGCTGCAATGAACTCAGAAAAATTCTTGACAGGGTTCCGTGGTTTTTTCCGTTCACATCCCCCATGTGCCAGACAGATGTGGATTTCCAGTTGTGCATGGAGGTGCCCTGTGATTTTGTGGCGGAGGCAGGTCCATCCTAGTTCATATGTTTGCTCCCTTTCGCGCCATGTGTTTTAACCAAGGTCACCTGTCCGAGAAAGGTTGTTTCCCCAGGTGGGGATCTTTCCCTGAGGTTAGGGAGGGGATACAAGTCCTTCATGAAGTGCCAGGCGGGTAATGAAGCTCCATGGTCTTTCCTCCCTGGAATGGAGATGAGAAACACCTTAACCCTTGTAATCGAAATTGCCAGGATTGAGATCGGCTGGTATCAATGCGGATGTAATAAGACAATATACGTCATATCCTCATCCGTTCCTGAGCAGAACTCCGACCAGAAGTTTGGCTGGAGATCCTGGCTATAGGTCCTGACTGGGCTGCTGACCTTTTTAAGGCTGTCCTCGTGTGATTCCTTCGTCGCCGACTCCGTGCACACCTTTGGGGACCCCTGGAGCTGCTGGGATTGGAGCCCAGCCATTTTGAATGTGTGAACGAAGTTGGTTTGTGTGGAGAGAGCCAGGGCAGCCTGGGGTGGGAAGTGGTTGAGAGGAGTTTCGAGGATTCGGAAGGAGGACGTGTCTGTGGGTATTTGCAAGGGCTGTGGGGGTGGAGGTGAGAGGCGGGGCTGTGGGGGAAGGAGTTGTGGAGTGTGCTTCCGAGGCCAAGCTGTCGTCTTGGGTGTGATGAGAAGGTCCGTGAGGCGGATGTGAGTGTCAGTTGGAGTGTGCCAGTGGCAGGGCGCGTTGGTGAGAGGTGAGGTTTGGTGTGGGGCTCCATTTGGGGTCCATTTTGTGAGTTTGTGCCGTTTTTGTGTGCGGGCAGGCTGTGAGCGATGAGTCCGTGAGAGAGGTGTTGGTGAAGTGGTTTTTTTGGAATTGATTTTTCTGCGTTTTCGTTTTTTTGTGGTTGAGTGGTGT
>NW_005872558.1:56141-69658 GCF_000147115.1 Myotis lucifugus
CTTCATTCTGGCGCATTCCCCCACTGCCCACCCTACGACCACGCTGAACACCGAAATGCGACCCTCCCCGTGTGTGCAAACATAAGGGTTAAGGCCGCCAGTCAGGTGCGCATGTCGCGGGAATTTAAAAAAAAAAAAAGGCACGCAGGAAAATGTACGTTAGGGTCTTTTATGCCTGTGTCCAGAGTCTTGCCGTTCGGATTTTTGCCCGTCATCACAGGAATAGCGCTGCCGCCGAATGCTTCTCGTTGCCCACCCACATTCTTTCTGGGGTGCTCATTCCATTTTGAGGTGCTGGCTTGCCCCTGGGGGTTTTCGTGGCGGTGAAATAAAATAAAATCTGATGGACCTGATTGAGTCTGGCGCTCTGTTGTCAATTTTTTTTCCCCACGTGTGGCTCCTAAAACTGGCAGCGCCTGCATGGATCTTGTGGTGGATGGAGCCCACTGTGAAAAGGGAGCCAGCGTTCCCACCCCATGGTTAATCTGCATGCATGCTCGTGGGTCCCTGTGCATGTGCAAGCATGAACCCCCCCCTCGTGTCTATTCCACATGCCACCGCCTCCCCCCTCCCGTCTCCATGGGATCGATGAATGCCGCTCCAAGCCTCCCGACACTGGCATTGTTACGCTGTTGTCCAGCACAGGGACTACCTGTTTGGTCCAGCCCCTCACTCCCTGCAAATCCCCCGATGTAGTGCCCTTCCCCTTACAGATGACAGTGTTCCATGTGTGCATTTCGGGGTTTGCTTGGAGCCTGTACACTCCCCAAATAAATGAAGTCCATGTTTTGAAGATGACTCAGTCTACTTTGTGCCCACACCCGTTTTTGCCTCCAGGGGATGCAGAGCATGGCCCATGTGGTAGAGCAGTCTGTATGTGTGAAAACAATCATGAGCATGGAGTTGTGACCCCTCCCACGACTGTTGCCTTTCGCCGCTCCCACCCCACCCCACCCCACCTTGTGTGTGTCCCCGGAAGCATCTTGACACCCTGTGGATAAGTACGACCCCCACCCTTCTTGGTTCACCCTTCCACTGCAGTGTGCTGTAATCAATGACAGAATTGCTCTGTTCGTGTCCCTCTCCCCCAAAGGTTTTCTTCAATGTTTTCCTGCCCTGTGATCCCCACCGCCACCACTGTGATGTCCCCAGTGGTTTTTGAGGGGGACATGTGCTCTTGTCTTCCCCATCCCAGAGCTTGGGGTTCAGTGTCTTGGAGGTCTTTCCTCATCATCCTACCTGCACCTCATCCACATTTCCTGTGTCTTCTGCCTTGTGTTTGCTGCCGTTGGAGTGTTTTCCCCAGTGTCCACCCTTACACAGCATCTTGTCCCTAATGTCCAATGGAGTCCCGGAGCCACAGTCCATAGGCTTGTGGGGACAGGGATAAAGATAGGGACAGGCAAGCAAGTGAGCGTGGTATAAGCTGGGTGGGGCAAGGGTTTCATGGGAGGTACATGCAGAGCAAGGGATTGGTGTTTGGACAGGCTGGCAGTGGCAGTGTACAGTCTCGGGGTGTTTTGAGTCCAGGGTGCCCTTCCGAGTGTCTTGGGAATGGAGGCTGCCGCTCAGCCAACTGCTTCCAGGGCTTGCTCTTTCAGGGTCATGTGTCCCTGTGCTCTTTGGCGTCCATGGCTGTGGGTGACGGTGGTCAGTGTGCCTCAGGGTGTCCCATCCACCGAAGGTGCCCCCCACCAGCGTGTTTTCCATTTGCTTGGCTTAAGCTGCATCATCATGCTGTCTTGAACCTTTTTTCCTGTGTGGTGGAAAGGGATGGGCCTTGCTCACCAGCTTTGCCCTCAGGATTTTCTTCCAAGCTTCAACCTTTGTTCCCTGTACCTTTGTGACAGATAGTCATGCCTGGGTTCCCCACAGCAGTCCCTGACAAGGCTCTGCATGTCTCCTTTTCCAACCTCAGCTAGTGTCTGCCCAAAAAGCCACCTAGTGGTCTTCCTGTCCCCCTGCAGCCTGGTAGTTCCGTCAGCCTCCCATGTTTCTGTGGCCAGCTCCCACGACTCACCTCTGCTTCTGTTTTCTTTCATGCTCTGCTTCTGCTCCCAGGAGATGGGATGTCCTTTCTCACCATCCTCCACAATCCTGCTGGAGTGAGCATTGCAATGGTGAGCTCCCACAAATGCCTTTCCGTGTCCCTGTCTCCTCCCGGAAATCTCATGGCCTTTTCTGGGGAGCACTCATTCTTCTGCTGTGTCCCCAGGGATGCTGCTTGCTCCTCCTCTGGAACACAACCTACTGTACTCGCCTCCAATCTGTCCCTTCCCCCTGTATCCTGCTATGGAGACTTGTAGCCTCCCTCTGATCTCCCCCAACAAGCAGAATATGTTCATCTGCCTCCTTCACTCAATGGTGGCTCCTGCTCTCTTGCTGCAGTGTCGCCGCCATGTACTTGGTTGCAATGCGTGCACATTTGCCCCCTCTGTGCCCATGCAGAGACACTCACCTTCTTGTTCAGCAGGGCATGGATCTGAAGTCAGCAATTGCATGTCCTCCCCCTCGTCAGATTGCATTTCCAAGGAAGTCATCGCATTGTCCCCCCCAGCCAGGTCTGCTTTCTTCCCTAGGACTTGGCCCACCTGTGAATTCAAAGGAGTCAGTGTTATCCCTGCAGGTTGCTTGTGCAGGGTTGTTGCTGTCATCAAGGTCATCTTGGATCATGGCATAGTACCTGGTGGGTGCAGCACATGTTCTGGTCTTACTGGCCATCTGGTGTCTGCATCCTCATAGGTCTCCAGTGCAGTGAGCATGGTTTCTGCCCGCTGTGTCTGCACATTTCTGCGAGCCCAGCACCTTTCAGCAGGAAGTCAGGGATGTGTGCACTTGCCTTGCCGAGCTCTGTCTGCTGCTGCTGGTTCCAGGACGTCTTCCATTGTTGGGCCCCTCCATCTCACAGTGGCCGTGCCCCCAACGGAGCTGCTGGCATTCTGGACGGACATGTGTTTCGGCACTGTTAGCCCATTTCAGCATTGCATCCCCTGGGAGTTTTCTGGCAGTAGGTGCATAGCCTGTAGGGAGCTGGGTGGGTGCTGGAAAATTTCGGTAGGTAGGGGGCATCGAAGGCAGCATGCATAGGGAACAGTTGTGGAGTGTGTGGGGGATCATTTGGGGCTGCTGATTTACTTGTTTGTTAGGCTTGCCTTCTCCGCCTCTGGTGCTAGGGAAGGTTTCTCTGGTCCTCCACCGGGGTCTTTCAAGTCCCAACCCACACGGGCTCCCCATTTAGGGGGTGTGCGGTGTCAGTGCTGGGAGTATTCGTCTCCAGTGGTCTCCTGGGTGCCATCTTGAAGAGCGCGGTTGGTGTTGCTGCTCTCTGAGGCCTTGTGTGTTTCCAGTCCCTCACATGCACTGCCTGTGGGATTTCCCCATCCGTACCTCTCTTTATCAGTGAGTTATGGACCCCCCCTGTCACCTCCAAAGCAGGTTCGTGTGCCCCGAGGAGCACGAGGGAGCTCTGCAGCCAGGAGGATGGGGCCCTGGACCTTCCTGGGCCAGGTCCTTCGCCTCTCATTTGTGTGGCCCAGGCTCTGTGCTCAGACTCCCACACATCGGTTTCCGAGATTAGGTGCAGCCACCTGTCCTTCCCCTCCACTCCTCCATTGCTATTCCTGCTCTTATTTCCTTGGGTTACCGGAGCCTGCCCCCCCACCCCCCCCGCCTCCCCATCCACCCCCCCAGTTTACGCAGTGCAGGTCGAGTTCAGTTATATTCTCTGCAAGAGGAACGGAGGGTCCCCTTTGCATGCAAGGAAAAACTTACCCAGGGCTTGCCGGACGCGGCGGGCGGCGGGCGGGGCTTATGGGGCCCCTCGGTGTGTCCCAGGATTGATTGGCGTGCGTGCGTGCTTCTTTGTCCTTCCTTGAAATTTCCCCGCGACCACGTCAAGTCCTGTGTGATCAGGGTGATTGTAGTCGTTGGCTCTTTGGGCGGCTGAGCGGGCGATGCTCAGAGAGGAAGGCGGCCATGGTGTGGAGAGGGGAGGAGGAGGGCGCACCTGGCTTTTATCAGGTGCCCTCAGAAGGAAGCTGCGTCACTGCCCCTCATTGTGACTTATTGGGCGTTCGCTTAGGGGCGTGGGCAAGAGCTTAGCTTTTCCCGCCAGGATGGGGGGCTGCCTGCTCGCGCGCGCGCTCTTGCCTGCAGGTGAGCTTCATCTCCATGACAAAGGCCGAGCGCCTCAGCGCGCCTTTTCTGGCTCCCGAGGCACCGGAAGCAGGGATGCCCCGACTGACCGACCCACACTTTACGGCTCTGCCGTCTGTGCTGTCCAGACACAGTGGGTCCTGTCAGGGACGAGGTTGGTGTCTGAGGCGGGCGATTCGGTCCCGCCCTGAGGAGAGGGAGCTGTTCTCCCTGCAGTGCACAATGTCTTGCTTCAGGGCGAGGTGTGAGCATTGTCCTGTCAGCCGCTTGGCGACTCCTTTGCTTTTTGGTTTCCTCCGCTGAACGAAAGGGCCCCTGGGCGTGTGTTGGAAGCTGAGGGGAGTGCGCGGCAGGCCTCTTGGGAGCGGCTGCGTACGTGAGGCTGCAGGTGAGGTGGGCATAGCGCGGGAGGGAGGAGGAGCGGCGAGTGCGTGCGCTGAGGTGCTAGGTGGGCCCGGACAGCAGAGGTGGTGTGCTCCCCTTTCTGGGGTATGTGGGCTTGTTTGCGTTCTCCCTGTTTTCTTTGAACTCATGGAAGATTGAAGGTGGAGAAGAGTGTGTTGGCTTCCTTCTTCCTTGTGGTTTGCCAGGCTTCCATCTGCTATTCCACAGGGAGTCATGTGGCGTTGCTTCGTGATGCTGCTTCAGTGCAAATTGCCAGCCAGCGAGTGCTTGCCTCCCGTGAGGGCCTGCAGTTGTCTTGCACTTCCCCCGGCCCGTTTGCATAGGGATCATTCACTGCATGGCTCTGGCGTCACATTGTCAGCCTGTCCTTAGGGCCCATGCAGTGTTCTGTGTCCTGTGCTCTGCCTTGTGCCACTTTGCCCTTTTCCTATTCTTTTCCCCTTGTCCTGTGCTGCTCCTGTGCTTGCGTGTCTTTCCCGGCCACATGTCCTGTGTGCGTGCTTATTCTTGACTCGCTTTCTGTTGTGAAGTGGCCTCCTTCTTTGCTTTGTGTGTGTGTGTGCTTTTGGGTTGGTGTCCTGGTTCTGAAAAGCGGTCTGGCTGTTTTCCTGTGTAGGCACTTCTTGGTAGGGGTGCCCTACGAATTCCTGATGTCATTGCTGGTCCCTGATTTGCCCTCCGCTGCTCTTCTACATTTCCAAGTGGTGCTTCTGTTACTCTGCTGCCGTCTGGTGGCTGCCGGTGGGATGGCGAGGGTTTTCTGCAGCGGTGGGGAGCTGGTGCTGTGCCGTCACTGTTTCTTGGTGTATTGCTGTTCCGAGGACATTTTCAAGGCTGTCTATGGCATGCTTTCCTCCTCTTTTCCTGCTGTCCGTCCCTCCCTCCCTCCCTCCCTCCCTCCCTCCATCCCTCCCTCCCTTTCTTTGTGTCTTCCTTCCTTCCTTCCTTCCTTCCTTCCTTCCTTCCTTCCTTCCTTCCTTCCTTCCTGTATCTGTGCGTCCTTGGCCTGGAAGTGGCTCAGCTGGTGTGCGCGTCTGGTTTGTCATTGCTCCCTGCCATGCCAGGTGTGCTTTGGATGTTGTGGTTTTGCTTTTTTGAGGGTGTGTGCTAACTCACCACACAAAGTCCTTCCCTGAGCCGTTTTCTTCTCCATGGCCCATAGTGATTCCTTTCGCAGTTTCTGTTGGACCTCACCATGGTCTCTCTCTTTTGTCACTTAGAATGCCTTGCATGCAGCCTAGGGTGCATATTCTGTCAGCTGCCTAAGGATAGTCGTTCGGGGATTGTGCTGGCACGAGCTCTGTGCTGTGATGTCACGGGACGCTTGTGTTTGTGACATTGGCACAGGTGTCCTGTAGTCTGTGCACGGGGCGACGGATTTACTTGCTTTGTTTTCAGCGCTCGCTGTGCTGGATTCTGGCCGTGATTCCTGTTTACTGTCATCCAGGTCACCTACCCCTCTTCTAGCCTCATCCGTACCCCTGAGTGTCCATGAAGGGAGGTCACTGAGTGCAGGGCATTTTCCCTGCGGACATTGCGCATTGCATTGCTGCTTTCTGCTGGCTGCAGGGAACATGTCTGCGTCGCAGTGTTTTCAGGGAGGTGGTTTCCCTAGTCCAGGGTGCAACTGGCTCTTTCCCCACAGTTTGTGCAACCTGTGTGTGTGTGCGTTTGAGTCTGGGTGTGGTTCCGCAGCATTAGTCACTGCTAGTCATGTGATGTTGAGTCCTTTGTGCCATTTCTCCTTGTGCAGCCGTTTTCCGCTGTCTGCTTCGTGTTCTCCGCATTGGTTACTTGCTTGGTCAACGAAGCCTGGTCAGGGTTGGCTTGAGCTGGCACTGGCTTGCATGTTTTCCTGCGCTGTGTTGTGCTTCGGTAGCGAAGCCTGTACATGTCAGTTTGGTTTAGTCCTTCTTGATATCCCCTGCAGATTTCCACGGTGCTTCCCCGCCCGGGTATGCCAGCAGTGTCCAGCCAGCCTGTTTTCCATGCTGGCGGTTTCACATTGGCGGTGTCTGTTGTTCCAAGGCTGAGGGTGGATCCGCAAGCCTTTATCTGTGCGCTGCGAAGTGCGCGCCATTTCTTTTGTGATCCTTTGCTGCCATCTTGTGGCTATTTTTGGGACTGCATCGAATTTGTGGAAAGGGTTTTTAAGCTGCTGTTTCCTGCTTCCTTTCAGCCCTTCACTGGCATGTCTTCTGGCTTCTTCTCCCGTTCTAAGCTTCAGCTTTCCTTGCGATCCCGTCCTTCCTTGTCTTTTCTTTGCTGGATCCTTTTATAGTGTGGGAAGCTTTCATGGAGAGCTAGCTCTTACTTGAGTGCGTGTGATTCCCTGCTGGCCCCCCCTTGTGTGCTTCCATGAGGTTTGAGGGTTGTTCTATCGACTTTCAGTAAGGCTTGCTGGTCGTTGCCTGCCTTTACAGTGCGTTGGCAGAACGGCTGTGAGCGCCGTGGAGTCTTCTTTGCAGCTGTTGACTGGTTGGCTGTGTTCCTTGAGGTGCACTTGTGCTTCCGTGCTGGTTGATGCTGCTAAGGATTGCTCCCTGTTCACTGCTTTGTTCCTCGCCATGTCTTGCAGGCAGTTCTTCGCTGTCTGCTGCTGGCTCTGGCAATGCTGGCAGCTCTTCCCTTGTGACGCTTCTCTGCGTGTGTGTCCAAATGTCCTGTATGTGACTGCGTCGTGCTTCATCAAGGTTGCCATGTGTCCTTTCCTTGGTCTTTTGTGCTCCGCTTTCCCGTGCCCTTACGGGGCTTCCTGTGTGGGTTAGGGTGGGTTGGGGGGACTGCAGGCTTTGAGTCTTGGAGGTTTTGGGGGAGTTTTGGAAGGAGGGAGGGAGGGAGGGAGGGAGGGAGGAGGAGGGAGGGGGAGGGAGGAGCGTGGAGTGTGTGTGCTGCGGTGATAGGTGGGCCTGAACAGCAGAGATGCTTTGCTTCCCGTTTCTGGGCCATGTAGGCTACAGTGCGTGCTTCCTCTTTTCCTTGAACTCATGGGAGAGCGAAGGTGCAGAAGGTTGTTGGCTTCTTTCTTCCTTGTGGTTGTCCATGCACAGTCGCCTGGTGTGCAGCTGCACAGCTTCCATGTGGTGTTCCACAGGGAGTTCTGATGGGTTGTTCGGTGTTGCTGCGTCACTGCGAATTTACTTTGAGTGTTTACGTCTCTTGATGGTCTGCAGTTCTCTCGCACTTCCCCTGGACCATTTACATAGGGAGTATTCACTGCATGGCTCTGGCTTCACTTTTTCATGCTGTCCTTGGGGGCCATGCAGTGTTCTCCGCGCTGTGCTCTGCCTTGTGCCATTTATCTGTTTGTCTGTTCTTTTCCGCTTGTCTTGTGCTGCTCCCATGCTTGTATGTCTTCCCCGGCCACCTGTCCTGTGTGTGTGTGCTTGTCCCGGACTCATATTCTCCTGTGAAGTGGCCTCCTTATCTGCTGGTTGGCGTCCTGGCTCTGAAAAGTGGTCTGGCTGTTTTCCTGCTTAGGCACTTCTTGGCTGGGCTGCCCTGTGACTCCTGATGTCATTGTTGGTTCCTGATTTGCCCTGCATGTTTTCATGCTGTCTCTCGACGTTCGCCTGTGGCTTTTCCTCAAGTCGCCATCTCACTACGGTTTCAGCTAGAAACTCACAGGGTCTGCTATGCTCTGTTGGAGGGTTGCTGTGAATGTCTTGCGTTCGCAGCTCTTCTCCATTTCCGAGTGGTGATTCTGTTCCTCTGCTGTCGTCTGGTGGCTGCCAGTGGGATGGCGAGGTTGTGCAGCGGTGGGGAGCTGGTGCTGTTCCGTTACATTTTCTTGGTGTATTGCTGTTTCGAGGATATTTTCAAGGTTGCCTAAGGCATGGTGTCCTCTCATTTTTCCAGTTGTCCTCCCTCCTTCCCTCTGTCCCTCTGTCCCTCTCTTAGTGTCTTCCTTCCGTCCTTCCTTCCTTCCTTCCTTCCTTCCTTCCTTCCTTCCTTCCATCCTGTTTGTCTGCTTGCACAGTGGGTTAGGTGGTGTGAGCGTCAGGTCTGTCATTGCTCCGTGGTATGCCAGGTGTGTTCTGGGTGTTCGTGTGCTGCTGTTCCGAGGATGTGTGCTCCGTCACCACACAAAGTCCTTCACAGAGCTGTTTCCTTTTCCTTAGCCCTTACTCATTCCTCTTGCAGTTCCCGTTAGACCTCACAATTGTGTCTCTCTTTTGGGGCCTACAATGTCTTGCTTGAGCCTAGGGTGCATATTCTCTGAGGTGCCCAATGACAGTCGTTCTTGGATTGTGTTCGTGGGAGGTGTGCGCTGTGATGCCACGGGACACCTGTGTTTGTGCCATTGGTGCACGTTCCTTGTCCTCTGTGCATGAGGCGATGGACTTTCGTGTCACGGCCAGGGAACGCTGCTTTCAGGGCTGCCTCTGGCTGGTCTTCCTTTGGCTTTTCCCATTCGCTTTGCTGGACTCTTGCCCGGATTCATGTTTCCTTTCACCTACTCAACCTACCCTCCTTCTATCCTAGTCCCTGGCCCCGAGTCTCCATGAAAGGAGGGCAATGAGTGCTGGGCATCTGTGGCACTGACATTGCGTGGTGTGTTGCTGCTTTCTGCTGGGTGCAGGGAACATCTCACAGGTGAGGATGTCACTGGCTCATTTCCCACAGGCGGTGCCGTCTGTGTGTGTTCATGGCGCATCTGGGTGTTGTTCCACATTTTTAGTTGCTGGTGGTGATGTCGTGTTGAGTCCTGTCTGAAATTTCACCTTGTGCAGCCATTGTTTATGGTCTCACTCGTGGTTTCTGCATTGGTTGCTTGCCTGGTCCACGAGGCCTTGTCAGCCCTGGCCTGCCGGGACGCTGCTTTTCATGTGCTCCTGCGCTGCATCTTGCTGTGCTAGCAAGGCCTGCACGTTGCGGCTTGCTTTAGTCCTTTCTGATATCCTCTGCAGCTTTCCATGGTGCTTCCCTGCTCTGGTATGCCAGCGGTGTCCACTCAGCCTGTCTTCCATGCTGGCGGTTTCACATTGGCGGTGTCTGGTGTGCCCAGCCTGAGGATGCATCCGCAGGCACTTCTCTGTGCGCTGGGAAGCGCGCGCCACTTTATTCGTGATCCTTTGCTGCCATCTCGTGGCTATTTCTGGAATAGCAGCATGTTTCGGGAAAGGCTTCTTGGAGTGCTGTTTCTTGTTGTGCTTTAGGCCTTCCTTGCCATGTCTTCTGCTTTCTCCTCCTGCTGTGAGCTTTTGCTTTTCCTGCGATCACGCCCTACCTTTTATTTTCATTGCGGGGCCCTTTTACATTGTGGGAAGCTGTCCTGGATAGCTTGGTCGTACATGAGAGCGTGTGCTTCCCCTCGCCCCCCTCTCCCCCAACCTTGTGTGTTTCTTCGAGGTTCGAGCTTCCCTTTACTCTCTACCAGTAAGGGTGCTCGGGCGCAGCCCAGCCTCATAGTGTGCAGGCATAATGACTGCGTGACTCGTGGAGCCTTCCTTGCAGTTGTTGACTGCTTCTTCCGCTGTGTTCTGTGAAGTGTGCTCGTGGTTGCGTGATGCCTGCTGCTGCCATGGATTGGTTCCTGTTTACTGCTTTGTTCCTTGCCATGTCTTCGGGCAACTGTCTGCTGTGTGCTGTCAGCTCTGGCATTGTTGGCAGCTGTTCCCTGATGGCGCTTCTTTGCTTGGACGCGCGCATGTGATGCACGCATTGTCATGGCACTTCAGCAGGCATTTTATCTGTCCTTCCCTGTGTCTGCTGTGCTTTGTTTTCCTGTTTCCTGATGGTCCTTGCTGTGTGGCAGAGGGTGGGTTGGGGGGGAATGGAGCTACGGAGGCTTGGAGGTTTTGGGGGAGGTTTGCAGGGAGGGAGGGAGGGAGGGAGGGAGGGAGGGAGGGAGGGAGGGAGGGACGGAGGGAGGGAGGGAGGGAGGGAGGTAGGAAGGGAGGGACGGAGGGAGGGAGGGAGGGAGGGAGGGAGGGAGGGAGGGAGGGACGGAGGGAGGGAGACAAGTAGAGAGATGCAGAGAGGCACAAAGACAGGCAGGGAGATACTGGGAGACATGGAAATAGGCAGAGGTGCAGATTTGGTGTTTCTTAGCTACCCCCTTGGCCCTATCTTCCCTTGTGTGCCAAGCACCCCTGGAAGCATGCCCCCTCACTGTGAGTCTGCTTCCCCGTTTTGGTCTAAGTCACTGAGATGTGCTGTGGAGATGGCTGCTTCCTTGCAGCCTTGCTGTGGCTGCCTGCAGACCTTGCCAGTCTTCTCTCTGTTCTTCAGACCGTGCGGAGTTTGCCTTCGGGGTATGGGTCTTCTGTCAGCACGCTGTAGCTGCTGTGCTGCCCGTGTGTGGGGAATGCTGTTTGTGTGGTTGAAGTGCTTGGCTGAGGCCTGATGCTGTCCCCCTTTCTTCCTTTGTCTTCACTGCTGTGTGAGTGCCATTCCTTATTTCGTGCCTGTGTGTTTTTCCCGTGGGCTGGTACGTAGCTCCACTCTGTCGATTTCTTCCATGGTGGCTACGGTGTGCGTTCTGGGCAACCCCTCCATGACGCAGTTCCATCACTCACTGACTTTCCAATTCTCTGCAGGGATGTGTGACGGCAGCTCTGCGGCATTGCTCCCTGGGACACGGCGACGTCTGGCATCCACCGCAGTCAATGGCTTCTCACCTTCTTCCAGGAAAGGTGAGTGCTGCCACTGCTGTGCAGTTTCTGTGGTCTGTTCTGCGCTGTGCTGTGCGGTGTGCTGCTGCATTTTCAGGTTGGCCTGCTGCATGACTGTGTGCTGTGTCGTGGTAGGAACTGTGTGCTGGTTGGTTTGGTGCTGGCCCTTGCATGTGCTTCTGCCCCGTGAGACATGTTGTGTGCTTTCCAGCAATGGCAGCATTGTGGTGTGCGCTGCGGCCGCGAGTGTCTGCTGGCAGTCGCGGGTCTGTTTGCCATGATCCTGTGTTATTTCATGCCTTCATGTTCCCGTTACGATGAGTCCAGGCACACTGATGATGCCCCAGGGTCCATTATAGCGCTGGCATGGGCAGTAATTATAGTGAAGTTCTTCTCAGGTCATTGTCGTGCTTAGGAGGGCAGTGTGTGTGGGTATCTTACCCTGTGCTCCTAGGATGCCAGTCACCATTCTGGGGATGTTGTCATCAGCATGTGCAGCAGAACACAAAACGGGTCTTCCCCACATGCTTGTTCATGTTACTGGACAGGTTTGTGATTCTTTCCCGTGTCATGAACTTACCTTCTGTTCCATGACATGTCCTGCTCCCTGTGTGTGTTGCAGTGTCTACAGCTACCAATTTCCCCTTATGTTTCCCCTGCGGGGCTTCCCCCCCGCCTTACCATTGTGCTCCACTGTCCTGTCTGCTGCACTGCTGGGCCTGTGCATGGCATTTGTGGGCATTGAAGTACGGTCTGTTGGCAAAGGCGTGTGCCTGCTGCCGCTTGTCATTTGCATGGCAGCAGCAGGGCGGATGCAATGTGAGTAATGCTGTGTGAATGACAGGAATATGTGAGCCTGCTCACAAGAAATATACTAGCAAAGAATGTTTCAAGCCCACAAGCATCGAATTGCAGCACTGGAAACACGGCCAGAAGCCCTGCACAGGAACTGCTGTATGAGCACAGCGGTGCTGCTGTCCACGGTTGCTACAGTGCTTGCCCTTATGATGCTGTCTGCCTGTATTTGACAGTGTTTCATAGGAGCAGTGATAGCGCTTTCACGGTTCTTGCATTATTCCCCTTGTGATGTAGGGCATCTTGTGCTGGCTTTGCTGTCATGTGCTGTTGAGACTTAAGAGCAAGATTGCAGCTCACCCTGTTAGGCCTCCAATTTGGGGCTGGTGCCTCCTAATCCCTTGAAAAGTATCCCCATGCCAACCAACAGAGCCCATTTACCCTTGACAATTTCCAAGGCCATGATGGGCGCGCACACTGTGCAATGTATTGCGCGGTGTGCCATTCATGAGGGAGTAGCGACATGGATCGAATCCATGGGACCTTTCCCCTTTTCGACACTGTCTGCTGAATCACTGTATTCTTCCTGACTGGGCACATCGGAGCGACCCTGCCTTACTTCCTGAGTGTGCTGGCAATGATGGGCAAAGAGTTGGGCTTTGCCATATCTGTGCCATCATTCACGTGCTTGTGAAAATCTCCATGGAGCATGTTTACGGTTTGTTACTTTACGCTTGGGTTGTGATCAGTGTTTGCACAGGATATTTTCGCTGCCCACTGCACTTGCAGTGATGCCTGTGAAAGCGGTGTTAGTAAAGGCAGCGTAGCTGACGGGTCCATGACAAGGCTTTTCTGCAGGGTGTGGTCATGGCATCTAGTCCGAGATGACAGCTGTCATCGGCTATGCGGTTTCCCACTCTTAGCAGCCGTCCAATGCCAGCAGAATCCCTTCATCTCAGAGTTGCTGACAGATGCAAGTGCCATGTGTGCCCCCAAACGATGCAGTGCCTGCAGCTCATTGTTCCCATGCTTGTGCTCTGGCCATGCGGTGCACTGTTGAAGCATTGCCTGCGATCTCCTCCAAGAGCAAGCACTGTCCCACCCAGTCCAGCATTCATTGCCATCGTTTCTCTTAGCGAGGTATGCGAGTTGTTTGTGCATGGCCGCATGCCATGGTGTGTTCCTGGATGCTGAGCGGTGGGTCCTTTCCAATGCCTCCATCGGCATTACTGTGTCCGGAATTCGGAAGATGGGGGGGGGGGTCTGAAATTGGAATGGGGGTCTTTTTGGGGATAAGGGTTTTGGCAAAAGATGTCCTTCATGACTCCGGGGGGGCGCTTTTTGGAAAAACATTGGCAGCCCCACCTGCTTGCCATTATGTGGGCCAAGGTGATCCGCAGGGATGAGGGCCCGAAAGGATTCCCCACCTGGCAGGGCCCTTTGATAAGCGAAGCTGGGCCCGAATGTGCATTTCCTCTGGAGGAAGGGAGTGGATGGGGGCCTGGCCTCCTCCCCTCCCTCCCTCCTCCCTTCCTCCCGTCCATC
>NW_005872559.1:0-7080 GCF_000147115.1 Myotis lucifugus
TTTTTCTATGTAGACTAAAATGTCATCTATAAATAAAGACTCATTTCTTCCTTTCCAATTTATATGTATTATTGGCTTTATCTTGTCATATTGCTTTAGTTGAAATCTACTTCCAGTACAATAGTCAACAAATATAGTAAGAGAAGATATTTTTTACTTTTTTACATGTGATTTTTGCTGTTGTAAAAAAGAAGTTCTTACCCTTTTGAGACAGCATGAATAGACCTGGAGAATATTAAGCTAAATGAAATAAGCCAATCAGAGAAAGACAAATATCACACGATGTCACTTATATGTTGAACCTAATGAACAAAATAAATAAGATAGAACCACAGTCATGGAAGCATGAAACAGACTGATGAACCTCAGAAGGAAGGCGGGAAGAGATTAACCAAAGAATTTATAAACATAGATGCATATCCATTGACTCAGACAATAGACAGGTGAAGGCCTGGGTGGGGTAGGAAATGGGTGGAGGGGAGTAAAGAGGGGAACATGGGGGACATCTGTAATACTCTCAACAATAAAATAAAATTTTAAAAAATAAATTAAAAAATCTTTTATAAAAGAGAAAGCATTTAATTCTTCACTCTTAGGTGAAAGATTTTACACAGATGCTTTTTATCAGGTCTTTATTTTTATTTTGCTGAGAGTTTTTATGAATTAATGTTGAATTTTTGTCAAATATGTTTATTATGATTATAATTTTTCTTTTATTTGTATTTTGTTCATATACTGCATGAAATCATTTTCTAATGCTGACATAATGTTACATTTATAAGATAAAACCTATTTATCATATGTTACACTTTTAATATATATATTAAAAGGATATTTTTCCATTGATTTTCAGGGAGAATGGAAAAGAGAGGGAATGACAGAGAGAAATATCGATGTGAGAGAAACCCATCTATTGGTTGCCTCCTGCATGCTCCCAGACCAGAGCGGCCCAGGCCAGGGAGGAGCCTGTAACTAAGGTAGGTGCCCTTGACTGGAGTGGAATGAACTCAGGACCCTTTGGTCCGCAGGCCGATGCTCTATCCACTGAGCAAAACCGGCTAAGGCCGTATGTTACACTTTTTTATATTTTGCTGGACTGACTTTGCTCTGATACACCAGAAAAATATTAGCCAAATTAAAAAGTAATTGACTTCAACATAAGTGACAAAGATAGACATGAAATTTGACAAAAAATACATAATGATTCAAAATGGATATGCACATAACAGAGACTTAGAAAGCAAAAACTAATAAAGCCAAGAGGAGAAATAGACAAAGTCACAATTATAGTTGTAGACTTTTGAACTCCTCTTATTATAATTAATAAAATAAATTCACAAAATTTGTAAGAAGTACTGCACTAAATTATCAACCAATTTGTTTTTATAGAACACTATAACAAAGATAAAACATTTTTCAAGTGTGTATAGAACACATCATAATAGATTGTATTTTAACCTAAAAACATCTCAATAAATTTAAAATGATAGATATAATATCAAGTATGTATGCAAACCACAATGGAATTTAACTGAAAAAAAGTAAATTTCCAAGTATTTGGAAATTAAAGAAAACACTCATAAATATCACATGGATAAAGTACAAAGCTCAAAGGAAATGAGAAGACTTTTTGAAATAGGTTTAAATGAAAGCAGAATATATTAAAATTTATTGGACACAATTTAGAGAGAAATTTATAGCACTAAAATCAACAGAAAAGAAAAAGGCTCAAATCAATGTTCTAAGTCTCTAACGTAAGAAACTATTAAAAGAAAATCAAATTAAACTCAAAGCAGAGAGAAGGAAATAAGTGTAGGAGAAAAAATCAATGAAGTAGAAATCAGTGAAATAGAAATCTAAAAAATAATAGAGAAATTCCAGTAAAACCAAAAGCTGTTTTTTTTAAAGGTTATTAAAATTGGTAAATCACTAACAAGGCTGCAATATTAAAATAAAATTGCCAATATTAAGAATGAAAAAGATACATTTGTTAAAGAAACAATAATTTATATGAAAAGGCAACAGATCTGAATGGTCAATACTGTTCTATAATTTTTTATTGTGAAAATCACCTAACATAAAATTTACCATTGTAACCATTTTGGATCTGCAGGACAGCAGTTTTAATTACATGAATATTGTTTTGCAATGTATCTCTGTACATTTTTCATTTTTCAAAACTGAAAACCTATATGCATTGAAAAACTCCACTTTCCACTCCTCCTAGCTTCTGGCAACCACCATTCTATTTTCTGATTCTAAGAGTTTGACTTCTTTAGACACCTCATATAAGTGGAATCATATAGTATTTGTCTTCTTATGATGGGCTTATTTCAACATAATGTCCTCAAGGTTTAACCATATTATAGTATATACCAGGGTTTCCTTCTTTTCTAAGGCTGAATAATTTTCCATTGTATGTGCATACCACACTTTCCTTATCTAGCCATCTGATGGTCAACATGTAGGTTGTTTCACCTCTTGGTTATTGTAACACTGCAATGAACATAGTATGTGAAAATATCTCTTTAAGATTCTGTGTTTGTTTGTTTGTTTGTTTGTTTTATTGTTTTGGATAAATATCCAGAAGTGGAATTGCTGGATCACATGGTAGTTCTTTTTTAATTTTTTGAGGAACCTCTACACTGTTTTCCATAGCAGCTGTGCAGCTGTAGCATTACACAGAGTTCCAATTCCTCCAAATCCTCACCAATACTTTCTGATTTTTGTGTGTGTGTGTGCCTGCGTGTGTGTGTATGTGTGTGTGTGTGTGATACTGGCTATCATAATCGGTATGAGGTAATATCTCATTATGGTGTTGATTTTTCATTTCTCTGATGATTAGTGATGATGAAAGACTGATATATTTAATGGCCATATTTATATAGGACTATTTAAGTCCTTCTTACCTTCTCTCATTAACTTGAAGGATGTTCTTGTCCAGTTGACCTCTCAAAGAATTCTTAGATAAAAATTAGACCTCATTTTCTCTCTAGAGACCAAAGAGTAGAAACACCTTTTCTGTCTTGCTGGCTTCATAATATCGGTGTTCATGCTGTGTGGGGACTAATTCAGAGCTTTCATACACCTACAGTTCTATGCCAAAAATAAGATGGAATTATTTGTTTCCTAGGCAACCATTTTATAGAACATGCGTAGCTTTCCTTTGAAGGTGTGTTAAATGGTAAGTAACATTTACTATATACTACTTTAATTCGTTCACTTTTTAAAATTAACAGTCTATTAACCAATTTCTCTAGCATGCACAGATTGCTCAATTAGGCAACTAAACACTGACCAGATTCTACTTGTTCACAAGGAGGCCAGGTGTTCTTTTCTGCATGAACTCTACATGGATGATAAAGAGGTGGTGGGGTATAAGGACAGAAAGAAGGAAAAAAGAAGGAAGGAAGGAAGGAAGGAAGGGAGGGAGGAGAAAGAAGGGAGGGAGGAAGGAAGAAGGAAGAGGGAGGAAGAGTTTACTAATGAATACCTAACCACTGGATTGTTATGCAGATTAAAGCAAAACGCTTAGGATGATGCTTGGCATTTTTTATATGCTCCATAAATGGCAACATTATTATTATTTTTTTATTTTGTTAAACTAAAAACAGTTATTTCTGCGTCAAAAACATAGGCAAGCACTCAAGTGTTAAATGTACCAGGAAATATTGTCTGCAATGTGTCTGAGATGGCATATTTAGGCCTGTGATATCTGAAGAAAAGGCATTGGAAGACCCAGAGAGAGAAATTTTTTCTTTGTTGCTCTAAATTGGCATTAAAATATGGAGAGGCACAAGCTGAGTGAGTTTTACTCAATTCTTTCAACTATTTAGCACCTCTTGTCCAACAGGCTTTATATGCAAAATTTTATATGCATTAAATCTTTCCATTCTGACATCCTAGAAGAAAGGTATCATTATTGATATTTTAAAGATATGGAACAGATGCTCAGAGATTTTAAGTCATCAGATCAAGCTTTCAAGAGCTATGTAAGTCTAGGAACCAGAATTCAAACTCAGATCAGATCCTTGTTCAACCACCCAATAATCTAAAGGTTCTCTGCTTTTGTCCTTTCCCCATGGAACTTGGTTTGACATTTCAACAAACATAAAGTAGCTAAAGAATAGTTGATAAAAGTTGCTAGAAAAATCAAGGTATGGCTTATCTATTAGAGTAAGGAATTGATAATATCTGATACCCCAGGCTATTTGTAGGACCCAAGACAAAATTATAATTTTTTTAAATATATATTTTATTGATTTTTTTACAGAGAGGAAGGGAGAGGGATAGAGAGTTAGAAACATCGATGAGAGAGAAACATCGATAAGCTGCCTCCTGCACACCCCCTACTGGGGATGTTACCCGCAACCAAGGTACATGCCCTTGACCGGAATCGAACCTGGGACCTTTCAGTCCGCAGGCCGACTCTCTATCCACTGAGCCAAACCAGTTAGAGCAATAAATTATTTTGATGTACTTTCCCACTAGAGACCTTTAGTGCTAGGTTAATAACACAGTTTGGTAAATGCATCTCATAGTAACTCATGGTGTTATTATTTCAAACCTGAAAGCTTCCTGGGTTTATTCAGATGCCTCAGAATCACAACTGTTGCAGAATAGGTTCATGGAGGACTCTAGGAAAGAACTATATCTTGTTCCTTTTCTTCCTCCTCTTCAAAAATTAACCTTAGAAAATGATGCACTGAAATCAGGCATGAAAACTAGCCATTAAATGAACTGGACCTGCGGTGGCCACTGTGGCTCAGTTGATTGAGCATCTTCCCGTGCACCAACAGGTTGTCTGTTCCATTCCTAGTCAGGACACATGCCCAGGTGGCAGGCTCGATCTCCAACAGAGGGTGTGCAGGAGGCAGTCAATTGATGGATGTTTCATGCTTCCTCCCCTTCCTCTCTCTAAAAAATCAATAAAGACATATTTTTAAAAAATGAACTGACCAGCCTTCACCTAGTTTTATAAACTACAAGATTATTTTTAGTTTGCATTAGATTTTCTTACTTTAATATACTTGTATATTTTAAAGAAAATAGGTTACAGCTCATTTTAGCTAAGTCTTCTTAATGCATTTTTAAACCCATCACAAACCATAAATGTTCTTGTTAGTTAACAACATATTGCTCTTCATCTTTTCCAGAGTTGGGTGCCATCTTCCTATTGGCCAGTGGCCTTTCATGTGTTTTAACTTACGGACTGGCTTGGACAGAGGAATTCAACTGGTCCACCTTTTCCAGATCTCTCCCTTGGGTCAGAGACATAAACGTCTCCGTTTCCTTTGTCAGTTTGGGCCCAGACTATTAGTGCCATGTTGACAAATACGATGCTCTGAGAGGTTTCAGTTTATTAGGCTCTGAAATCTAGTAAGCTTTTGCTGAAAATGGGTTGTGCATTTATAATGCCTTTTTTATAGTGTTTTAACCATTATAGCTTGAGTGAGGTATGGTGAGGGCAGCCACAGATCGAGAGAGAAACCACAGAGTTGCACAGTGACGTCACTCACAGTTCCCTGGAGAGAACACAGGGCCCCTCAGAAACACTGGGATTGGTCACCAAGCAGAGGAAAGAGGAGAATCATGGGCCAGTGCCTTTGTTGCAGTTTCTAGGGTTAAGCGTGAATAATTACAGCAGATGTAGTGTCATAGGGGCTGACCCTGGCTGTCTGGTACCTGGTGTTAGAACAATGGGGGCAGGACTAGAGTCGCCTGGAGTGTGAGAGCCTGATATGGGAGCTGGCTGGGGGTGTGGGCCTTATTGGCTACTCAAGGAGAACTGACTGACCTCTACAGAGCCTCAAAATTGGGTCAACAGCATTAAAAACAAAACAAAACCGTGTTTCACAGAGATATAGGGAAGAAGTTAAGGTACTTTGCTTTTTGTTTTGCTTGATTTGTTATTGACATTGACTCTCAGATTCCTTACTTCCTTTGTGGATTCAGTGACAAAGTTTCTCTGCCACATGTCCAACAACCCATTTCATTTTCCTCCTGGGTATAAAGCAAGATTGTTTTCCAACAACTCATAGCATTAAGTTGGGCCGTTTCACTTAATTCTGGCCGGTGGAGTGTGGGTAGAATTGATACATAGCACATTCAGGTCTGGTTAGAAAACCCTCATCTTCCTTTTCTGCTCTCTAGACATGTGGGAACAATAACAGTGCCACGCCCTGGCTGGTGTGCACAGCTCAGTTGGTTGGGCACCATCCCACGCACCAAAGGGTTTCAGGTTTGATTCCCTGCAGCTCGAACCTTGGGTGGGGGGCATGTGGGAGGCAGCCAATCGATGGTATGTTCTCACATCAGTGTTTCTCTTCCTTCTTCTCTCTAGAAATCAATAAACTATCCATTAAAAAAAACTAACAGTGTCACAAGGTAGAAGTTACCTAGTCACTAAATTAACTTGTAGCAAAAAAGACACCATTTCCTGTACCTCAGCTCCCAACTGCCCCACTGTCATTGCTGAATAACGTGAGCAACCAGTAAATTTGTGAGATTTGAGGATTTATCTGTTACTGGAGCAAGGGCTAGTAATGCAAACAATAAATAACTTGTCTGTGGGTTCTTGGTCTTTTTCAGAGAAATGACAGTATTAATGGGAAATTTAATTCAAACCTCATAAGGTAGAAATTATTGTGGTAGTAATGGATGACATTAACACTGTAACTCCTACATAGTACAACGCAAACAATATTTTTCTCTGTGAGTTTGGGAGGTTTTTTTCTTTTTTCTCTCTCTCTCTTGTTACTATTCTCAATGATAATTCCATGATTTTGCAGAGATCAGGTTTGAGACAGGAACATTTTTCCTTGGCCCTAGATTTGGAGTTTCCAGAGAGCAAGAACTTTTTCTTTTCTTTATTTTTTTTTATCTATGTTAACCCAATCTCCCTCTAACCCACAAGTACACTAATCATCATGAAGTCTTGTATATAGTAGTTTTGTATGATGTATTTGTTTGTTTGTATTTATGAACACTTTGATATTATAGCTAAAGCCATATAAAGGTTTGTTTTATGTTTTAACTAGAGACCCAGTGCCAGGAAATTTGGGCATCAGAGGGGGGGGG
>NW_005872559.1:7180-24756 GCF_000147115.1 Myotis lucifugus
TGTTCACTTGCCTGCCTGCCTGATCACCCCCAACTGCCCCCTCTGCTGGCCTGGTCACCCACGTAGCCTGCTGTTCAGTTGTTGGTCATCCCTCACTAACTCCCTTGCAGGCCTGGTTGCCCCATGCAGTCAGTCTGTCGTTCAGTCATTTGGTCGTCCCTCACTAACCCCCCTGCCGGCTTGGTCACCCCACGCAGTCTGCCATTCAGTCTTTTGGTCGTCCCTCACTAACCCCCCTTCTAGCCTGGTCACCCCATGCAGCCTGCTGTTTGGTCATTACTGTTACTGTGATGGTGTCCCATACAATTTGCATATTCCTCTATTATTAGTATAGATTAGCCTGACTTGAGGATATTTGTAGAAAACACTATAAAGCATCTCTTGCTAGTTTTTAAAACATGAAGCTAGGAGGCCCCCACTGCATATTTTTTTGCCATCTGTGGTGCCGGCCATTGTTCCCCATGGTTACATTTGTGTCATTTAAAACATTTCTTCTAGGAGCTATGCAGAAATGTTATAACTGATTGATCCTGGTAAAGCTAGATGGAAGAACTGAAAATGATCTCTTCTCAAGTCTAGTTTTCCCATTATTAAGAAATCCTAGAGAATTTATATAATATACTCATTGCCCAGATGGTTTACATATATGTTATGTGTTATAGTTTTAATTTTATTATGTTTTGTATGTTGTAGTTTTTAAAATACACACACACTAGGTCGTACATATGATGACATACTGTTGGTGAATGTACGTGGAAGGAAACATCTTGAAGGATGAATATGCACTCAGTAGGAAAAGAAGGAGATACAATTAAGAGCATTTCAAAAAGATAGGTACCCCTTCTGAAGTATTAATTAGAGCAACCTTTGTGGAGGGAATTTGGGGGATACCTGTGAAAAGTACAATTGATTATGTTCTTTGGATATAACCTCATAGTTACAGACACACACTAAAAGCCAACTATCTGTGTAACTGGGAAACAAAAGCAGGATCCACAATGGAGAGAACTGTAGGGCTTTTTGCATTTTTTAAAACAAATACTTATTGCTTTTATTTTTAGTTTTAATCATTTTATTCTTTGGGGTCTTAATTCATCTGTCCCCGTGTAATTAACTTGTCCCAGTGTCGAATGGATCTCACTCCTTGGATGACATTCTTTTTCTCTATGAAGTTTCTTGCTAGGATTGAATATTGTCATGAACCCCGATATACTTTCTCATAATGAAAATTGCCTAACCCTGGCCTGACCATTTCTCCTAGGGGCATACAGATATTTGCTTTCTCCAGACACCCAGAAGATCACCCGGGACTAGAATGTCTCTGGCTACCTGACTTCAAGGATCACCAGCTGCTTCAGTGCCCTTGAGTACATATCAGACCCCCAATGGTGATGTCCACTCAAACCCTGTATAACTTGGCTACCCTTCTCTGGTCCTTGTAGACAGATACACTAGTTGCATTTACTCTTTGAGGCAAGCTCTACTACTTGGTCATTATCCATAGTCTCTGGGAGTTTGCCTCTTGGCTGAGAGAATCCCAGTAAGAAAAAGAAAGTAGACCAAGAAATAGATGAAGCAGAGAGGAGAAGCAGGACAATAGGAGAGTGAGGAGGTATTCATTCATTTATTTTAAAAATAGTGTTTGAGTGCTAACTCAGTGCCAGGTACTGTGCTGCATTAGAAATATTGAGGTGAGTCATCTGTGGTTGCTGTTCCAAAGCACTCAGATATTTTTAGAGTAACTTTCATGAAAAAATATTTCTAAATTTTCATAGAAACTGCCAGAGGCTTCATAACTGATATTTCATGCATGTTTAAAAAATCATCAATGGCTACACTGTATTATTACCAGTGTTGCTTTTTGATGATGCTTCTTTGATACCGACCATAAGTAATTACTGCAGGATGGAGGCTCTTTGATATCATGAACTGTAGGCCCATGAAGTATCATAAAGAAGAGAAAGATTTTTCCCCCCATATACCCCAATGGATTTGGCCATGGCCCTGCACTGTGATCCTGTTCTCATTTCCTAATTATATGTATTTGACTTTTAGTATATGTAACCACGTGTAACTGTAACTTTCCAACATTTCATCACAAGGTCGTGAAGTTGTGTCTCCTGGGTGCTTTCACAGTGCCCGGATGTGCCCTCATGTAGCGGCTCGTACATTGCTCGACCCTGGCACTCATCAGAACATACGGTCACTGTCTTCTCTCCCTCATTCCTAAGTAGACTGTGAGATTCCCAGAAAATAGGAAAGGTTGAGTAGATGACTTAAAAGTAGGGTTGTCAGATGTAGCAAATAAAAATACTGGATACCCAATTAAATTTTAATGTCAGAAAAAATATTTTTTTAGTATATGTATGTCCTATGAAATATTTGGGACATACTCATATTAGAAAAATGAATCAGTAATCTGAAATCCAAAATTTAACTCGGCTTCCTCTATTTTTTCTGGCAACACTACTTTGAAGATGTGTTACAACCTGAAGATTCTATAATTCTGCCTTTAAATATTACTTAACAATAAAGAACAAGATTCAATTATTAGCAATAAAAACTTTAAAAATTAGCATTACATCAATCCCATTATCAAATACTGTAGTTTGGTAATCTACCATTTATATATAAAATTAGAAACCTTATATATATGTGTGTATATGTATTACAAAAGGTTATATTATACAATTTGTTGGGTTTCTTTTAAACAAGTCTTAGTATTAATTTCAATTTTCTTTTCATTTTTCATTAATTCGTGGTCTATCAAAGTAAATGAAAGGAAACTTTAAGAATGTCAACTCTTAAAAGAAAAAAAGAATGTCAACTCATATATTCATTCAGTAAAGATTTGTTAAGCTGCTAAAATGTGACCGACAAGTCCTAACCAGGACAATGGCATGATAGTAAGAAGAAAATGAGCATATGGTCATAATTTTATAGAAATAACACTGGATGATCTAAACAATAAACAATTAGTAACAATATAATGTGGATATTTGTGATTATAGAAATTTATGGCACTTTGGGAACAGAATAGGAGGTCCAATAAATACTTCAGAGTAGAGAAGTGGTCCAATGATGTGAGTGAGGGGGAAATATAAGGTTATATAACCAAGTTTTCAGTGTTTCCTGTTATTCTGTCAATGTACTATTTACCTGTTTCCTACTGGAAATTAAGTATTTATAATAAAATACATAGACTGTTCAAATAAAAAAGATTTGGATTAAAATTTTGAACTTACAATTATGGATCTGACAAAATTGAGAGCTTAAATTAAGATAAAGCCTGTTTATAGCAGAATATGCCAGTGTTTCTAGGGATTTTCTTAATTGCATTGTGCATATTATCTGATGCAGGAGAGCCATATTTAGAATGTTTTGAATTAAAAAATCAGTTACAGGTTATTAACTTAATCCCCTGAAGCACAGCTTATGTCTCCAATAGAGTTATGTTTTCTCACTAGCTCTTTATTGGTGTTACAGATCCCCTGTTTCCATGGAAGAAAGAAATCTGAGTTTCTATGCATTTCATCAGAGAAATAAACACAAGGCAATTCTACCTTTATCTATCATCTATCTATCTATCTATCTATCTATCTATCTATCATCTATCATCTATCTATCATCTATCTATCACCTATCTATCTAAAAATTTAACTTGTAGTGCTCAATACCTCTTGTTTACTTCTTTTTCCTCCTACTTCTTATTGCAATGACAATTTATTATCTAAACAATACAATCTTACTGGGATTTCAGGAATGGAGGGCAGGTTTTAATTCTAAGATTCTGAAAGTAAGTAATGAGAGAAGATAAATTTTTCTTATTATTTAAAAGACTCATGAAAATGGTCACCATGGAAACCAGACATGAGTCTATGGAACATCAAGAGATCAGAAGAGAGGTCTTGGGCTGAAACACTAAGTCTTAAATTTGGAACGCTGACATAGATTTTAACCCTCATTTGAGGATAACTTCTTCATAAATTATGTGATTTAGTTTAGATAACACAGTTTTGGGATTTGACAATTTTTGCAAAATTCTATCCTGTGCTATTTTCTTTCTCTCTCCCTTCTTCCTTCTCTTCCACCCTTTCTTTTTCCTTCCTCTTTTTTCTTTTTCTCTCTTAATTCATTCATTTTTTCCCCTCTGTTCTTTATTTCTCCCTTTTTTTCTTCTTCACCTTTTTCATTTTGTTTGAGTGAAGATCTATGGTGGGACATGTGAAAGGAAGAAGATGGGAGAAAACTCCCTTGGCTTTTTCACACTTAGAATATTACTAAGAATTGAGGAAAATATTACAACATATCAAAATATATAATGAGAGCATTAACTGGAAAATAGATAATTTAAATATTCAAAATATTCTAGCTAGTTCAAAGTGAACCCCTAATTTTAAAAATTTTGACCCTTTTTTGAGCATCTCCTTATATAATTACATACAAATAAAATAGAATGATATGCAGTGAAAAAAATAATAGTATCTCTACAAATACAGGAAATTATTTGGAAAACAATGGAAAATAAAGCAATAAGAATATAATTTACAGTGCTGTACAATATAAATGCACTTAGACTTTCAGAACCTTGAGGTTTTTGTACTTTGTAACCTCTGTACTTGGTGCAAGGTCTGACATGTAGCAGCTGCTCAATTAATATTTGCCAAAAATGTCTATAGAATACAGCCCCCCACATACACATATATAATTTTAAGGCGTTAAAATTAAATTTTAAAAATTAGAAGCTACTTTATTTTGAAGTTATTGGACAATAAAAATAAATGTTTTCTTCATTTTCTTGTTTTCTAAATGGAGCATTGAATTAATTATCTTGTAATAATTTGAACATTGTTATTCTTTAATATATTTTCATAACATGAATTACTTATATAACTTTATTTTGCTTTTACTTTTTTAAAGAAATGCAGAGATACCTATTTAATTGAGATTTTATAATAAAGTTATTTTATTCTAGAATATATTAATCAAATATGTCAATACTCAAAATTTATCCAATTATGCATCAAAGGGTAGAGGTATTTGTGGAGATAAGAGGTAGCATGAGATAATGGATATAGCACAAGTATAGGGTTTTAGGATCTTATTTTGCTTTTGCTTTTTGGAGTTGCTATTTCAAACTTGTGTGGTAAGGACAGTTGTTTCACCTCTCTAGGTTTTGCTGTCTACTTCCCATAATTGATACGAAGAATATTTGGAGATATGTGTGTTTTTATATAAAGTATGCCTTTAAAGTGTATTAAATATGTTTTATTGATTTTTTTTGAGAGAGAGAGAGAAGGGAGAGGGACAGAGAGATAGAAACATCGATGAGAGAGGAACATCATCAATCGACTTCCTCCTGCATGCCCTCACTGGGGATCAAGCCCAAAACCCAGGCATGTTCCCTGACCAGGAATCAAACCCAGGACCTCTTTGTTCCTGGGTTGATGCTCACTCACTGAACCACACCTCTGGGCTAATGTGTTTATAAGTGTGAAATACGTGAGTTTATTTTAAAAGATTTCTTCCCTGGCGAGTTTGGCTCAGTGGATAGAGTGTTGGCCTGAGGATTGAAGGGTCCTGGGTTTAGTTCTGGTCAAGGGCATGGACTTCGGTTGCAAGCTCCATCTTCAGCCCCAATTGGGGCACATGTGGTATGCAACCAATCAATGTATCTCCTCTTCCTTTCCACTCTTTCTAAAAATCAATGGGAAAATATCCTCGGATGAGGAGTAACAAAAATAAATAAATAAATAAATAAATAAATAAATAAATAAATAAATAAATAAATAAATTTCATACTTCAGAAGGGGCTAACAGAATATTAATCTCATAGAGGTTATTTATTTTCCTTTGGTCTCAAATTATGCTTTGCTTAATAACATGGTGCCTACACTCTTATTTATGATATCACTTATGCCAAATTAATTTAAAATAGATACTGATGTTTTAAATAGTCTGGGCATTGGTTCTGACTATTGGCTGTATATTAGAATCAACTGTGAAGCTCTTTAAAATACTCATTCCCTGGGCCCCCACCAGATCAGTGATTTTAAAAGCTCTACTGGATGATTCTAATGTGTAGCCCAAGTTCAGAATCCCTAAACTAGAAAGACTACAAATCTGAACCCATTTGAGCCTGTTTTAGAATGTAGCATTTGAGAATTTGAATTGATAGAATGTATTCACTAATTTATGGAATCACTGTGTTTGGTATATATGTTTGGTAACTTCTGTGTACTAGGCACCAACTAGGTACAAGGAATGCATAAAATAGGATAACTATCCCCCAAAGTTTGCATTATATCAGAGTAGGTGGGAACCTAAATGGATAATTATCCTATATAACAAAGAGGTAATATGCAAATTGACTGCCACACCCTCACACAAGATGGCCACCCACGCCCATGTCGTCACAAGATGGCTGCCCCCATGTCATCACAAGATGGCCGCCACAAGATGGCTGGCAGGGGAGGGCAGTTGTGGGAGATCAGGCCAGCAAAGGAGAGCAGTTGGGGGGAGGAACCATGCCGGCAGGGGAGGGCAGTTGGGGGCGACCGGGCTGGCAGGGGAGGGCAGTTGGGAGCGGTCGGGTTGGCAGGGGAGCAGTTAGGCATCGATTGGGCTGGGAGGGGAGTGGTTAGGGGTGATCAGGCTGGCAGGCAGAAGCGGTTAGGGGCAATCAGACAGGCAAGCGAGTGGTTGGGAGCCAGCAGTCCTGGATTGTGAGAGGGATGTCCGACTGCAGGTTTGGGATCGGGCCTAAACCAGCAGTCGGACATCTCCCTAGGGGTCCCAGTTTATAGAGGGTGCAGGCTGGGCTAAGGGACACCCCCTCCCCCAGTGCATGAATTTCATGCACCGGGCCCCTAGTGCAGTGGTTCTCAACCTTCCTAATGCTGTGACCCTTTAATACAGTTCCTCATGTTGTGGTGATCCCCAATTTCATTGTTACAAATTGAACATAATTAAAGCATAGTGATTAATCACAAAAACAATATGTAATTATATATGTGTTTTCCGATGGTCTTAGGCGACCCCTGTGAAAGGGTCATTCAACCCCCAAAGGGGTTTCGACCTACAGGTTGAGAACCGCTGCCCTAGTGATTTAATATTATACATCTTATGCTATGGCTTTTAACAGAGTTCTGTGCTAGCATAAAGAAATGTTAGGTACTCCTTCAAGAGGGTTGGGCAGTGTTTCATTGAAACTGATCTTAATAGATGAACATGCATGCATTAGGAAAAGACGAGGATAAAAATAAGAGCCTTTCAAAAAGACTTTTTTTTTTTTTTTTACAAAGTCATAGTAAAAATACAGTGTGTTTGGGAAAGGCAAGCAAGTAATGAAGAGGTTAGAAAAGAGGATGAGGCCAAACAAGGAGACCCGGATGCCATATTGCAGAGTTTGAACTCTGTTCTATGAGCATTTAGAAATGAGAGTACATATCAGGAGAGAGAGAGAGAGAGAGAGAGAGAGAGAGAGAGAGAGAGAGAGAGAAAGAAAGATTAGTAACAAGACCTTTTATTCTTTTAGAGTGTCCTTGAAGATATCCATTCCAATATAAGATTTAGAAAGCCAAATGTTTCATAGTTCTTTGGATTATCAGGTTCAATTTAATTATAGGAAGCTTTTTAAGTTGAATGATGACTGGATCTAAAGTGCTTACTAAATTGTTATATGCAACTAATAGCTGTCAATTGCATGGTAACTTTTATAAGGACTTGACAGTAGTTAACTCCTTTAATACTAACAAAGACCTTATGAAGTGCTTACCATTACTTTCTGTCTGTTTTATAGATATGGAAACTGAGATGCACAAAGGTTAAATAACTAGTGTATATACAACTAGTAAGCAACACAACCAAGAGTTAAATCCATGTTGATTGGTGTCAGAGATTGTGCTGTGATTCATGTGGTATAGAGCTTTCATCTGCAATAATTACAACTAACAATGTGTTGAATGCTTGAAATGTGCCAAACTCTGTGCTTTATAACTTATTTAGTCTTCACAACTAACTTATGGAACTAGTATTTTCCCCAGTTTAGGTAAGGAAGTTAAGAAACAGAAATGAATGCTGTGTTACTTCAGCTGTAGCATATGGGTTCTTGGTCCATTGGTCAGAGTTCTTGCTAGATTCATGTGTCTAGCACAGCTCAACAGCCCTGCTAAATCTTGCAGAGATGTAAAAGCCAAGCATTTAGTAATATAAAAAAAGGCATCAGTTCATCAATTTTCAAGTTTCTGGCATTGTACTGATTACTATATACATTATTGACTTTAGCTCAATAAACTACTAAGAAAATAAAACACTGGAAAACAACAGAACTCTCTAAGTCACTATGGTGAATGTTAGATATGATGTTAGATTCCAGGTGGTTAAGACTCTTTATAATTAAATGCATTATGAATGATTGCAATAGCTGTATCTATACCCACAGCATATTTGTCTCCTGTGTATACAGTGCAAACTTTCCAGGAATTCTATTAAGCAATGATTCCAAGGCTCTGTTGTGAAGGATATAATCCTTTGTATAACCTTACTTGGTCATTTAAATGCAAAACAGTACGCTGTTGCCATTATCTTTAATCTATTTTGATTGTAGATGAAAAAGAAATCACTGCCTTTGCCAGAAGTATCAACTAAGAATTACAAGATCTTGCCCTGCAGTTTACAAAGAGATGAACTCTACCAGATTAGTAGGTGGTTTTCAAATGGTCACTTGTCCAAAAGAGTGTACCTCAAGCCCAAACTATGAATCTAGAGCCTTGCACATTCCAATATACATGATGTAAATAACTGGAAATTAAAATAAGCTGATTTTTATTCCCATCATCACCATCTCTAAAACCATGTATGTACTACATTTCAGGGGCTGTACAACTGCTTCACACCTATCATTGCTTCTCTTAGCGGCAACCCCACTAGACAGATACCATTATCCCTGTTTTAGAGAAGGAGAAAAAGAAGTTTCTAGTTAATATGAAAACAGAATTCAGGGAGGAGTTTTCTTTTGCTATTTATGACCATATTAATTCAAAGTCATTATCAAAATTCTTGCCTCCACATGGTATTGTACTGGAATCATAGAGCCAGATTACGAGGGGAAAAAAACAACCATGTTTTGCCCATAATCTCTATAACACACTTTTAGTTTGCAAAGTGGCTTTATATATAACCAAGAGAATTAGGTATTTTCCATTTTCCCATTTCCAGAGAAGGAAATGAGGTTTTGAGGGTCAGTAGCTTGTCTAAGTTCCCTAGTCAAGTAGGAGCAAGAGCCAGTTTTCAAATGCCAATCTGTTAGGCTTGAAATCCACTAGGTACTATGATACACTCTTGGAGTTGGCACTCAAAGTCTAATTGAATTTGAGTATTCACTCTGGGCTATCAGAGAGGTACTTTGCCTATTGTGATGACAGCGTTCAGCATGACCAAGAATCACAGAGTAAAGATGAGTGTCTCTGTGTTGCCACATTTATGCCAAGAGCACAGGCTGGGCAGGGATTCATCCTGGAAAACACTGAGAGAAGTACTTGTAGTTTCCCAAGTACCGAGTGAATAAAGCTCCTTAATTATTGTATTTGTACCCAGTAGCATGACAAATTGAAAACTTCCCAGGGCCATATTCTGGCAGCCGCTAGGGACCCTGCCTGTGTACAAATTTCATGCACTGGGCCTCTAGTGTTAGATAATGATAATTAGGTAAGACATTTTCTCTCAGAACTAAATGTTTTATGGTAGACCACAGATACTACATTAGTCAGAATAACTTGTGTGTTCATCACCTCTTTCTACATGATTTTCATTTGCTATTTTCAATATGAGGGAAAAACATATATGTATATTTGCTTCATTCACACTTAGAAAGTAGGCAGATTCAATTTACTAAATAAAATAGGATAAAATAACAACCTCTATTTTGCAGTTAAGCAAACTGAGATACAGTGAAGGGTTTCCAAGCTCTACTTGAGTGGCATCAATGTCTTTTCAGTTTCTAAAACATGGCAAGTATTTCAGAAGTCCCAGCTGTCGTTCCCTATCCCTACAAACCTCCTTCCTTTCTCCCTGCCCCCCTGTCTAGTTAGTTGTCTCTTCTTACCCCACACAACACAAACACACATAACATTATTTGCAGAGTTGACTCTTGGATCTTTACCAAATATTACTGTCTCAGATTTAGCTTTTTACTGTCCTATACAAAGAAGATAACTAGGCTTCTTCTAATCCTATGTTATTCTTTATAACTTACTTTGTTCAATTCTTTATTGCACCTCCCAAAAGTTGCAAGACATGTTTGTTTGTTTGTGTGCCCATTGCTTGACTTTATTTCATTCACCATTGCATCCCCATTATCTAGCCATGATTGGCATATGGTAGTTTAATAAATATCTAATAATTAGCATGATTGAATCAATAAACATATATGCACTCATACCTAATAAGTATAGGTTTTCTCAGTCAAGCCAGTATTTATTTCATTTATCATTCTGTTGCAATTCTTGCTTAGTAACTAGCAAAAAAAAAAAAAGCCATGATGAGTATTCATTAATGAAAGAAAAATTTGGAGAAATAATTTTAAAAAGCCACATACAACCTGTTGTTTGATGGATTCAGATAGCCATACAGTTGCAAAACATTCAATATTGCAATAATCCTTTTTTAGTCTAAAATATGAGTTATCTAAGTCTAAGAAGCACAAATGCAAAAATAGAATTTAAGAGGTGGGTAAGAGTGTCCAGGCTGGAAAAAATGCTGTCATTCAGGAGTCTTGAAAATCTCCTGCAAACATTCATATGATTTACTGTCAGTGACCCCAACTAGAGAAATGAAGGGCAGCATGCATGTAACATGTATACCTCTATTTTAACAAATATTTAAACATTCAAACATATTTATTAAGTAGCTTCTATGTGCCAGAATTTTCTTCTGAATATTTGAGATATAACTGAAAAACAAATAAATAAATAAAGATTCCTTTCCTTAAGGAATTTACATTCTAATGGAGGGGAGAGGAAGAGACAGACAATAAAAAATAATCATAACAAATGAATAAATTACATAAGTATATTGGACTATATTAAGAGATATGGGGAAATAGAGTTGTGTAAAGGGGACCAGGAGCACCAAGATCATGAGGTATAATAGTTTACAGTAGGGTACTCTGGGAAGGCCTCATTAGAGAGATAAGATTTTAGCAAAGATTTGAAAGGGAGGAGTTAGCCCAAGAATTACTTGGAAACAGAGCATTCCATAATGCAAAGGTCATTAGATTGAAGCATGGGGTCATGTTTAAGAAATAGCAAGGGAGTCCTGGTGGCTGGAGTAGAATGAGCAAAGGGGGAGGAGTACTAGGAAATGAGGTCAGAAAGGTAATGGACTGGGGGCAGATTGGGTAGAGTAATAGTAAAGACTTGGGCTTTGAGTCAGAGTGAAATGGAAAGTTGTTGGAGAGTTATTTATTTATGGTAAAGATTTATTCATATTGATTTCTGAGAGAGAGAGAGAGAGAGAGAGAGAGAGAGAGAGAGAGAGAGAGAAAACAAACAAAAAAAAACATTGATCAGCATGACCCAGACTGGGAATTGAACTGGCAACCTTTCGGTGCACAGGATGATGCCCAACCAACAGAGCCACGCCGGCCATGGCTGGAGGGTTTTGATTTAAGCTAACTTCTTACAAAGAACACTCTTCCTGCTGTGTTGAACATAGCCTGTAGAGAAAAAGTGAAGAAGCTAAAAGACTTGTTGAAAGCTATTGCTATAACTAGGTAAAAGCTGACATGACTTGATTAAACATGGTATCTGTGAAGGTGGTTAGAAGCAGTAGCATTCTGAGTATATTTTGAAGATAGAACCAAGAAGATTTCTTGATAGATTGTCCTATGTTAGAGAAGGAGAGAAATCAATGAAAAGTCAAAGTTATAAAATGAATCAATTAGAAGTATAAAAAACTTTTTTTCACCCTACACAAGAATTACAATATTTTTATTATTATTAGCTCATCCTAAGGCAAAAGCCATACCCTTGAGCAAGTTACAATTGGAACTTCCTTTCGGGACTTAGTTCTTTCCATGCTCCTTTTAATTTGCCTGAATTCAGCACTTTTCAAGTATGATGTAAAGCTTTATTGTAAATGTCACTGAGCAATTTAGCATTATATAATTTTGTTTTCCTTTTCACCTGAAAATATCACTGTTATACAACATGGAATATTCTTCACATTTTAGCTTTTAGAGCATAGGAAGTAGACATGTCTTGGTAAACAATGTCTTTTTACCTTCATGGAGTGCTTTATCATTCCTGACCTGCTTTGACATGTTTCATCTGAGCCCATCCCCTCCATACCCCTGGGACACAGCAGGGCAGGGAATGTGTGTAGGAATTTGGAGAGTTTAAATGACTGAGTGGCCACCTTGAGAACCCCTTTTGACTTAAGCTCAGTCCACTCGCTTGTGTACTTTGAGTCAATTCTAACTGATGAAGGATGAGGAACTCAGTGTGTCCTACGATAACTCAGAACTAAGTGGCCAACACAAGGCTCAAATCTGTGACCTTGCCCTCATTGCCAGTGCCCCATCCAGTTGGGCTAACAGAGCATTTTATACATCAGGCTTAATTGCATTTCCACAATCGTCTTGTCATTAGTTCCCCTTTTATTTTCCTCAGAACTCTATTTTTTAAATTTTTTTTTGTATTTGTCTCACGTACACCATATTTCCCATGTTTCTTATTCAGGAAGATCAACCAACAGCTTTGTTGGCCTCCCAACAAAGTACTAAAGCTCGATTTGTGGATTGCAGTCAAAGAATCTCCAACATGAATGCCACCATCAGAGAACACATGAAAACGGGGAGAAGAAAGACACCGTTGAAAGATCAACAAGATGTGATAGATACATATCTTGTTCTTGCCAATTCCCGAAGCTATCATGGAACAACTTGCCGTGTTTTCAAGGTTTTGGTGGGAAATCTACATTAGTAAGGAACTCATTGGGACCAAGCCCTCAACTCCAGTGTCCTCATCTTGTAATCTTCCATCCACCTGCTGCAACACCTGGCTCCCCAAATTCAGGAGGGAGATATAACGTGTATCATAACAATCATATCGTGCAATGCCTTTCTGTTCTTTCAATTAAGCTATGCAACTGATTTATACCGGCCTCTTTTTCAGAGGTAGAAATGAAGTGTTTTTGGATTTAAAGATTAACTCAGAATTTATTATTATTATTATTATTTACAGTCTCGGTGAGTTATAGGGGTGGTGGGAGAAGGGAAGCAAAGTCATGTGAGGAAGTAAAAGATATTTAACTGCTTCGGAGGGAGAAATTTTAATGGACGTAGAAAGAATGGTTTGTAAGAAGTGCAGACATGCAAAATGGCACTATTAATAAGTAATGCCATGAAAGAGACCGTCCTTTCCAACCGCTCACACCTCTGACTACGGGTTTCCGGGCTTCCTGATTTTTCTCTGCCCTCCGGCAGTGACGCCCCTTCTCCCCAACACCGTCAGGGGTTCGAGTGCCCCCGTCAGAGAGAAGCCTATTCTGTACCTGCTCCCCCAGCTTCTCTCTGAGTGACACGCCACCCACGCCTCCCCACACAGCTCTTCTTCCGCGGCTCCTGGAGGGGAGCAGAGGAGCTGCAGAGGGAGCCCGAGGCTACCCTCGTCCGCACCCCGAGACGAGGAGGCTTCCAGACACTTGTCCCCCGAGGAGCCTGCGCCCCGGTCGTCCCGCTGCGCGCTGCGGGAGCGGGAGCCGGCTCTGCGCTGCGCTCCAGGCTGCGCCCGCTCGAGTGCGGCACGTGCTCCCGGCGCTGGCGCGGGAGAGGAGCGAGCGCCATCGTCGCGGGCCCCGCGCTCTCCGCCGCCGCCGCCGCCTCCATCGTCGCCGCTAGCGCTCCCGTCGCCGCCGAGGCCGCTCCCCGAGCGCAGGAAAGCCCGCGGGGAGCCGCTAGCCCGGGGCGCCCGGCTCAGGGTGCGCAGCTGGTAAGCACCGCGCGGTTTTTCTTTCTTGTGAGCCTTGTGTCGGAGCCCCTCCCCCAGCGCGGGGCTGGGAGCATTCCGGCCGGGGGCGGGAGCGCGGGCCGCGGACCCAGCCGGGCAGGTGGTGGGCAGGTGGAGAACCGGTGGAGCCAGGGACTCTGGGAGGTCCTGCAAGTTTAGAAAAGTCACCCCGCAAGGACGTGTGCGGTGGGGATCAGACCTGCCTTTCGAGTCGGGAGCCCCAGCTACCGCCGTGTCGCTCCAATGAGAGGGTGGATGAAGCTCATTTTGCTCTTCTTTGCACGAGTGAGGGATTCAAGTGGGCTCGTTTCCATAGAAAACGAACTGAAAAATATCAGAGGAGAAAAAGAAAATAGAGATCGGGACCAAAGGAGGCGTCTGGACACCGAGCTCTCTCTCACTCTCATACCGATGCATGTGCACAAAGGGGTGCATTTATCAAGGGAGGGGGGCTGCGCTGTCTTTGAGGCTATTGGGTGTTGGGAGGGGGGCTATTATAGAAGCATTTGCTGTTGCTTCCCCCGGAAAAGAGGCAGCAAGCAGGGGACGTTGTTGGGGATGAATGCCAGTGTTCCCTTTATAAAATGACACTTCCATGACTACATTACCGGGAGGAAGAGGTTTTCTAGAGCAGGGGGCCATTTTAAGGGGGTTTACATGCAACTCTGGCCCTTTGAGCTCAAGTTCATGTACTCCAAATGGGGCTAGGGAGACATCCTTACTCTAGATTCCTTTATGGAACTTTGGCAAAGGATGGGGTCCGAGAGAGGGATGTGGGGAGAGAGAGAGAGGGAAGAGAAGGGAGTGAATATGCCTGAAGGGGCTGTGTTGGGAGGAAGAGGAGCAGGAGCCTGGAGTCAGGTTTGGTATCTTTGTGTTCATTCAGTTGCCCCCTGGGTGGTCCCTGGGCTGGAGTCAAGGGAAATGTGTGACCTTGAACACGTTCCTTAACCTTTGTGTATTCAGTTACTCCATCTGCAAAGTGTAGATGTTGTTCGGTGTTTTGGAACACTAAGGTCCCAGGCAGTAACCGTGACTGTATGGCGTTGAGGATCTGTATACAAGAAAGGAAGAGCACCCAGAAAATCCAGATCATGGAAGTTTCAGGGCATTTCCCCTCCAAGTGTCAAAGGCATTTGTAAGCTCCTGGTTGTGCGGTTGGTGTCATGCGTGCCGGGAGGTCTGTAGAAATGGGTGAGCAGGACAATTGGACACCTAGCCGTAGCCAAGGGAACCTGGAGTTCTGAGTGCTGTTTGGAGGGGTTCCGATCCACAGAGCTAAAATCACATGCTTTTTTTTTTCAAGGTAGCAATTCAAGAAGGAGGTTTGGTAGCAAGCTGTGAAGTTCTTTAAATGTGAGGGCTTGGGAAAGAATTTGGAATCTATTCGAACACAAGGAAAATCAATGGCACCCTACTTTAAAGACTGCGCACTAAGGGTGGAGGAAGAAGGTTTTAGAAATAGATCCGAGGAGACTGTAATCTGGGCAGAGGGTTCAGGAGGGAGAAGGGAACGGATATCCTTTCTGAGAGAAGGGTGGCTAGACTCCTCGGCGGGGACTGGCATCTGCCCAGTGTTCCCGACGCCTCTGGCACTTGTCTGAAAAGGGCACAGGCACCCCTTCCACAGGTGCAGGCTTAGAACCTAGGGATCTGCATCCCAGGTGCTGAGATATGAAGGTGCACATGGGAAACCTCAAGTCCCCCATGTGAGCAGCTGGCAGTGGAGCTGGCTTACCTTATCCAGACTCAACCCCAAGTCTGTGTTCCTAAAGGAACTCACTGTGCCACTTGGTGGCACCAAAAAGTTGTGCTGAGAACTCTGTTCTCTATAAATACAAACTACCACCCCCCCTCCTCCGCGCTCTCCCCTTCCCCCTTCCCCCCTTTCTCAGTAGCAGGGACATTGCTGCACACAACGCCCTCAGCTCTGCTGTTCGGCGCTCACTGAGCTCAGGAGATGAGCTTAAGATCTACTTGGGGGGAACAAGAAACTGGAGAAGCCGGCTCTGCCCCTGTGATCCACAAGGCCCAACTTTATGGGGGCTAGCTAGACCGCACCTCACTGCCCGTGGCGTGGCCAACTGGGGGGTAAGCTTGCTAGTGTCCCCGTGCCCAAGAGTCCCCGGGGCGGGAAGGATGTAGCAGCTGTCAGTTTGCTGGGTAACTCACAGTTTGGTTTGGGGGAGGGAGGAGGGGGAGGGGAGGAGGAGGGGTGGTCAGAACTGGAGATTGAAGTCCGCTCCATTTGCAGCTGCCTTAGTTAAACCTGTTGGGAGAAAAGGTGAAAGCGATAGGGTAAAGGAGGGAAGTACTGCAAAGGTTGGGAAAGGGATCCTGCATGCCTTCAGATCCGAGTTCCCGCTCCCTAAGCCAGGCGCGCATGTTTAGAATGCAGGCTGAGCTGCCCCAAACCACCCAAGGGATCCCTCGGAATGGAGAGAAGCCCAGGTAGAGAGGGGAAGGAAGGAGAGTCGCTTCCCGAGAGAGCTCGGTTAGCTGCTGCGACCCTGGCGCCTGCTGCGGAAGAGTGGGGACAGCGGGTGGTGCTGAAAGCACGGCTTTTTCCAACAGGCTAGCGAGCCTCTTTCTAAACCTCCGTCTGAGTCCTCCCGCTTTTCCCTCCCCCATGGATGTACCTTTCCCTTCGGACACAAAGCCTGCTAGTTACCCCAGTGTGGCAGCTTGAGCGACATGGCGAGCAGGGCACCCAGGCTACAGCGACTTCACCCAGGGGAATGAACCCAACCTGGGGCAGGCCCGCAGCTAGCCCTTGCCCAGAGCCTACCACTGTACTTGGGACCTCACAAAGGGTCATGCAGAGTCAGCCGAGAGGGCCCTTAGAACTGGTGCTGGAATTCCTACAGCCCCCATTTCCCTCCGGAGCAGGTGCTGTGGTGATGGGAAATTGAGGAGAAGTTAACAGGCCTTTGTGCTTATTTAGGCACAATGTTGGTTATGCCTCAGCTGAACTATAAACTTGAGTAGCCAGGCAGATAGATTCTCCAACACTTTACTTCCCGCTAAGCAATTGGCACAGGCCAGTGGGAAGGCAGAGTCTCCCTTCCACCCTCTTCTTCATTCCCTACATGTTGCTCTATTGTTCAGAGTCCCTAGAGACTGAGCTAGAGCTAATCTGTATCCTTGATGCTGGCCACTGGCCATGTGAGGCAGCCAAGCAAGCGTTGCCTTGTACTACGTGCATCCCCTCCGCCCAGTGGGAAGAAGCTGCAGTTTTCTGTGGAATCCTCTTAGTTATACAACATTCTAGACATTCTTTGAGTGTCGGGAGTGTTTGGGCATGCTGCCTCTTGTTAAGTGTGCTTTGTATTCCTTATTTCCCTCATGACGCACAGGAAATTTTCTTCTTTAATTTCTCCTGTATATCTTTGTAGTTACACATTTAAGAATCAGTTGTGACCATTTCTGTCCTTTATGGATGTGATTTCTGTTTAAAAGGCTCTTTGGTTGGGGATCTGAAAACTCTGCTCCCTGAACTCATCAGGTTAATGCACATGCCACAAAGTCTCCAGCCTTCGCCAGCCTTTTCAGCACTCCGGACAGATC